>NW_022436946.1:66141222-66242823 GCF_009761245.1 Sapajus apella | reverse complement strand
AAAAAAAAAAAAAAAAAAAAAAAAAAAAAAGAAAATGAATAAGACACACACTAGGGGAATATAGTCACAAAACCTATAAATAAAAAGCAACTGATATCAGGATATATAAAAATCTCCTATAACTCAGTAACAAAAAGACAATCCAATTAAAAATGAAAAAAATACTTGCACAAATACTTCTCAAAGGAAGAATCAAATGGCTATAAGAACATGACATTGTTACTCATTGAGAAATGCAAATTATAAGAATGAAATGTTATTAAACACCCATAAAAATGGTTAAAATTTAAAAGGCTAACAACATAAAAGTATGTATAGAATGTAGAGAAACAGAACTCTTATAACATTGCTAAGAAAACTGTAAATTTGGCAGTGGCTTTGGAAAAAGATTCAGCAGTTTTTATTAAGTTAAATACTTTAACTTATATGTACTATATGACACTGCAGTTTCACTTCCAGATATTTATCCAAGAAATATAAAAACAAATACCCACATGAAACTTGCTCATGAATGTTCACAGCAATATTATTCATAGTAGGCAAAAACTGGAAACAATCCAAATATCCTTCAACATAAAAACTGATATACAAATTGTAGTATATTTATTTAATGGGATAATACTTAGCAATAAAAAGGAATAAACTACCAGTATATGCAATGACATGGATATATCTTTTTTAAATGCTGAGCTAAGGAAGTTAGAATATTAGAGTTCTACAGGGAAACGGAACTAACAGGAGATATAGAACCAATGGGATATATACGGAAGATTATGAGGTATTGGCTCATGTGATTATGGAGGCCAAGAAGTCCTAGCATGTGCCATCTGCAAGCTGGAGACCTGGAAAAGCCAGTGGTATAATTCAGACAAAATCCAAAGGCCTGAAAAACCAGAGGAGACAATGGTATAAATTCCAATCCAAGGGCAAGAAAAGATGAAATGAGATGTTCCAGCTCAAGTATTGGGCAGAAAAAAAGGGGTAAATTCTTCCTGGCTCCAACTTTTGTTCTATTTGGGCTCTCAATGGACTGTATGATGGCTACTCAGATTATGAAGAACAATCTCCTTTGCTAAGCCCATCTATTCAAATGTTAATCTCATGCAGAAACATCCTCACAGACACATCCAGAAATAATAATCTGGGCACCCCCTGGCTCATTGAAGTTGATACATGAAACTAACCATTATAGTCAGATACACTTTTTAAGTACATGTGGTAGGATTCTATTTATATAAATGTTCTAGTTACCTATTGTGAAACAGGCCATCCAAAGCTTAATGATTTAGACCAAAAAAATTATCAATTTTAGCCTCAAATCTGCAATTTGAACAACGATCCATGAGAGTGGTTCATCTCAGCTCCATACAGTATCTGCTAGGCAGCTCTACTGAGACTGTCAGAACTATTAATACTTCCAACATAGGTCACTCATAAGGCTGGCAAATCAGTGTTGGGTGTTGACTGGAAACTCAGCCAGGGCTGTTGGCTACAGCCTGTTTCTTTCTACAGGGGTTCTCTATGGGGTACTTGGATTTCCTCACAGTATGCCAATTGGGCTTTAAGACAGAGTATGCCAAGATTCAGGAAACAGACAGTTCCAGTTTCTTAAAGCACAGGCCTGAAAACTGGCACAGTGTAACTTTGACTGTCTTCCATTCGTTAAGCTCTTACCGTATATTCCAAGCTAGGAGACACAGGTCCCACTTCGTGATGGAAGGAATGTCAAAAAGTGTATGGGGGCTGAGTGCGGTGGCTCATGCCTGTAATCCCAGCACTTTGGGATGCCGAGGTGGGTGGATCACCTGAAGTTGGGAGTTCGAGGCCAGCCTGGCCAACATGGTGAAACCTCATCTATACTAAAAATACAGAAATTGGCCGGATGTGGTGGTGCACACCTGCAGTCCTAGCTACTTGGGGAGGCTGAGGCAGAATTGTTTGAACCTGGGAGGTGGAGGTTGCAGTGAGCCGAGACTGCACCACTGCACTCCAGCCCGGGCAACAGAGCAAGACTCCCTCTTAAAAAAATTAAGTGTATGAATATCTTCAATCTCCCACACTGTAGTTCTATAATACAGAATATTATAATTTATATTGATAGGAATCAGAACGGCATTTGCCTTGAGGGAGGGAAAGTGGCAGGGCACTTTCCCTTATCTGGCAAAGCAGATAAGGGAAATTTCTCGGGTGGTAAAGATGTTCTATATCTTAATAGGTGGTGGTTACCGTAGTGCATAAATATGTAAAATTTCATCATTCAAACTGTGAAACTAAAGATCTGTGCATTTCACTGCACATAAATTACATCTCAATTTTTAAAATAACTATTAAAATTACTTGGAAATAGATTCCTTCTAAGGAAATAGATTTATACTAAATGGACATTTAGGAGTCATAGTAAGCTCTGAGTTCTATTGAAAACTTCTGATTTTGGATTTCAAAAAATTACTCTAGTAAAAGAAATTAGGAAATAAAGTCTCTTAAATTAGGATAAAAGCCATCTTTTGGTCAAACAAGCTCACAATCCAAACTTCTCAAAAAGATAAGGTAAACTTTTTATTCAGCATAAGGTGTTAAAATAACATACATGCAAATTTCATGGTTTTTATATACTTCTTACATTCTAGTTTTGAGAACACTGGAAAACGAAACCTTAGCTAAATCAACTTAAAAACCACTTTCTGAAGTGTATTCCTATGGTGCCATCAGATGAAGAACAATATTTAACATCCTGAACTTGGTGCCCCTGATGAGTTTTAGGCAATATGAGTTCCTTAAGGGCTTCTTAAATCATAAAAGAATAACTGTATTGTTAAGTATATTTTATTATCTCTCAATTCTTAATAAGTGTTGCTTCCTATATAGTCCTAAAGACAATTCTTTTTAAAAAAATCCATTCACCAGAATATTCCATTATTCAGGAATTCTGGATAAAGAAAATGGCATAATAGAACTTAAATTATAAACATTATTACTGATGACAGTTCACTTCAGTTGCAACACTAAACTAGTATCTATGTTTGCTGAGGACTTCAGCTGGAAGCTTTATGCCCTGAGCCGTAAACCTAGCAGTTGATCCTAATTGAACAAGGTTCTTCATGTGAGGCTGCCCTCCAAGTAGGCCATCTCAGTGGTGACGCAATCAGTGTTGATAAGTTAGTTATTGACTATCTTCCAGGGTATTCATGGTTGAAACAATGCTGAGGGCTCTATATGACCCTGTTTCACCTCTTTTTTTTTTCTTTTTTTTTTTTTTTTGAGGCAGAGTTTCACTCATGTTACCCAGGCTGGAGTGCAATGGCGTGATCTCAGCTCACCGCAACCTCCGCCTCCTGGGTTCAGGCAATTCTCCTGCCTCAGCCTCCTGAGTAGCTGGGATTACAGGCACGCACCACCATGCCCAGCTAATTTTTTGTATTTTTAGTAGAGACGGGGTTTCACCATGTTGACCAGGATGGTCTCGATCTCTTGACCTCGTGATCCACCCGCCTCGGCCTCCCAAAGTGCTGAGATTACAGGCTTGAGCCACCGCGCCCGGCCTTTCTGTTTCACCTCTTTTCCAGCCTCACTGCTTTTCAAATGATCTCCCCCCAAATCTAAGTTCCTGGTCATTAAATGTCATAGGTAAATGTATGATTCTCTTCCCAATTAGAGAGAAATTACTCTTGGCTGCCTTCCAATTCTTTTCTTTCATCTGTGTTTGCAGGTACACTCCTAATAGATAATACTACCCAGCACAGCTGCAGCTTCATCAGGAACTGCCATGTGCATTTGACCAGTCTGTTTCTTATCCTGGAACCTGTGTTTGCATCCAATGGCACACATGCCCAAAGCATGGGATGTATGGAAAGGGTCAGTCACTAGGATTGAAGGACCTGAAGCCTCCTCCTTTTTTGGAAATCCCTTTCCCCTAACTACTAGGCAGGTAGTAAGTTTAGGAGTACTTCATGGATGTTCAAGTGTTCTAATGTAGTGTTCCACCATGTCTGCTTTCTTCTAAAGTAAATTACCATCCAGATAATCTCTTCTCTCCCCTCACACCGCTATCCCAATCAAAGTTTCCAGGTCCTCAACATAATTAACTAAGTAAATCTCTCTAAAGTAGAAAGATTGATAGGTCCAGACCTCACAGCATCACTTATGGAAATTGATTCCTAGTAAGCGGAAAAATGTTAAAGGTAGGGTAGGTAATTTTTGGCACAAGCCACCTGTTCAGGCCTATTTTGAGATCCCATCTAAGGATTTGCCTGTTTTGCTCTCATTCAGTTGTCCTATCAAAAGAATAAGGTTCTTCTATGACTTGAAAGCCCATTCAGAAACTTTTATTTGTTTGCATTAGGTTATTTTGGAGTTCTAGGTGAGCAGGGATACTCATCTTTCTGCACTGGTTTATCCCTTCCATTTAAAAAATATCAAAATACTTTTATATCAGTTATTAAACAATCACTATGACAACCACTTGAAGGAACTTCCTGTTTTCTCAGACCCCTAAAGCTCACCAGTCTCCAGTAATTCAAGGATTAATGTCCTGACATGTCACAGGGAGGGCCTCAGAGGCCCTGCTGGAGCACTGTGATGGGTGTCCATTCTAACTGAATGATGCCCACACAGCACCAGTTGATTATAATGTAAGTGGATGAGATCATAAATTAGAAACTTTGTTCTGTTAACCATTTGCTCATATAGAGCGAACTCTGAGCTGTTATCAATAGCCAATTGATACTTTAAACACAACAAACCACATTAAATGCTCATCTACTTTACTGTATAATGCATTATATGACTTTTAGTAAGTTCAACTTCTTAACTATGCTTTTAGACTAGCACTAAAGATGAGTAATACAAACTAACTTCTTATTATTTCCCAATATTTAAGATAACCTGTACCTAAGGGAAAATAAGAGAATAAAGTAGAATCAGGCATTTTCTTTTTTTTTTTTTTTCCCCATTTTTTTTTTTTATTGCATTTTAGGTTTTGGGGTACATGTGAAGAACATGCAAGATTGTTGCATAGGTACACACGTGGCAGTGTGATTTGCTGCCTTCCTCCCCATCACCTACATCTGGCATCTCTCCCCTTGCTATCTCTCCCCAGCTCCCCACCCCCCATCATCCCTCCCCTATTTCCCCCCAACTGACCCCAGTGTGTAGTGCTCCCTTCCCTGTGTCCATGTGTTCTCATTGTTCAACACCCGCCTATGAGTGAGAACACGTGGTGTTTGATCTTCTGCTCTTCTGTCAGTTTGCTGAGAATGATGGTTTCCAGGTTCATCCATGTCCCTACAAAGGACACAAACTCATTGTTTTTTATGGCTGCATAATATTCCATGGTGTATATGTACCACATTTTCCCTGTCCAGTCTATCGTTGATGGGCATTTGGGTTGGTTCCAGGTCTTTGCTATTGTAAACAGTGCTGCAATGAACATTCGTGTGCACGTGTCCTTATAACAGAACAATTTATAATCCTTTGGATATATACCCAGTAATGGGATTGCTGGGTCAAATGGAATTTCTATTTCTAGGTCCTTGAGGAATCGCCACACTGTCTTCCACAATGGTTGAACTAATTTACACTCCCACCAATAGTGTAAAAGTGTTCCTATTTCTCCACATCCTCTCCAGCATCTGTTGTCTCCAGATTTTTTAATGATCGCCATTCTAACTGGCGTGAGATGGTATCTCAATGTTGTTTTGATTTGCATTTCTCTGATGACCAGTGACGATGAGCATTTTTTCATATGTTTGTTGGCCTCATCAATGTCTTCTTTTGTAAAGTATCTGTTCATATCCTTTGCCCACTTTTGAATGGGCTTGTTAGTTTTTTTCTTGTAAATCTGTTTTAGTTCTTTGTAAATTCTGGTTAACAGCCCTTTGTCAGATGGGTAAACTGCAAAAATTTTTTCCCATTCTGTTGGTTGCCGAAGAATCAGGCATTTTCTTATGCCAGGCTCTGTTATCTCATGAAATTCCCATGAAAACCCTCCAACATTATTCCTATTTTACACTCAGGCAAGTTAATACTCAAAAGTGTATCTAATATCATGCAGCTCTCTAAGCACTAGCACATGAACGACTTATTATGTGCTCCTCCAAAAACAGTGTGAGAAAGTGTGAATGTGCCCACTTTACTTTAGGAAACTAAGACTCTGGGAGGTTAAATAGCTAGCTCAGACTTACTCCAGACTCCCTCTTCCTAGGAATATGAACTTGATAGTGTGAAAATTGTACTATTTCAAACACATATTCAACTTAATTCTTCAAGGCGCCTGTGTGCTTCCTTCTACCTTCCTTCTATCTTCTGTAACCTTGGTGTCCATCTTTATCAGAGCCTTATAGTCTGTCTACACACACACACCGCACTTCTCTCCTCACTACAGCAGGACTTTGATTAGTTCAATTTTAAAAGATGAGCCTTTTCTTTGGTTTTAGGACTAAGTGTCCCTTTTCCTTGCTCAAAGGGCAGTGAGGGGAGCTCAATGTTTTGAGGCTGTGTGCACTGGGAAAGAGAGCCTGTTCTTACAAGTCTGTAAACTTCCATTCTTCCCCTTGTCTGGGAAAACAAATTAATCTAATCATGAAACAGTGTTAAAAGGAGAAGGGAAGAAGAGAAATGGGAGAGGAGTGGAGAAAAGGGGGAGGAAGAATGACAAAGCTGAGGAGGGAAGAAGCAAGAATAAAGACTTAAAACAGAGATTGCCATGGAAGAAGAAAGAATGTTTCCCATCAGTATGGGGTCTTCTTTCAGAAGAAAACTACTTTGGATGCAAAATAAGCCCTCCTACTGATAAACTATTTAACTTCATCCAATCTCCATGGCTCCCATCCAAATTAATTTCATTCTTTTGTCAGGCTCCTCCCCTCTTTAGTTCCTGACTCCATCTGTCCTCTCTGCAGAATTGCTGGGCACTCCAGCTTCACACCTTTCTTTCTGTCTGGCTTGGGCTTCCAAAACCAATCTTTCACACAAAGGCAGCTCATCCAAGGACACAGGGAGAGAGAACTAATTGGCAAGGGCCATCCTTAATGCTTTAGAGAAAACCCCAAACAAATGGAAAATGCCAAGCTTGTTTTAAATAGAAAGCTATTTCTGTAATTCTTAATTCTATAATTACCATGTTGTGTAGCTCTGCCAATGAATCTCTCCACTTACATTTTTCTTTAGAAAAATCTGCTTTTAAGGAAGTACTTACATATATGAAATAATCTAGTAAATAAAATTTGTATGCAAAGCAAACCAGTTATATAGCTAGCATTTCCTAAACAACAGAACCAGCTTCAGAAATTTAGTTCCAGAGGGGATCACTGAGATTGTCCAGTTAACCTCCTTGTCCAGGGCCCAAAGGGCCAGAATGAATTTTCCTGCTTCATTACACCGTTAGTAGCCATGCTAAGAATAGAAGCCAGGTCTGAGTTCTGGTTCAATGACCTGATCTCCTTTATTGTAAAATTTGAAGATTAATAAAGCCAGAAAGGGCTTACATTTAGAACATTGTGAAACACTGTTATATTTATAATAAACCCTCAACTATAAACACGTGACCACTTTTCAAATTCTGGTTCCTTTTCCCTTCCAGCACTCAGGTTTTATATTAAAAAATAAAAGCTATTCTTCATCTAAATTCAGCAGTCATTGAAAGGGAAATGTGCTGCCTCAGAAATCATACACAATGTGCTTTACGGTCACTTCTACATGTTCAGAATCATCCATTCTTCTGATTTATGCTTGATATTGTTCTTTTCCATTACTATGGATTACTGTGAATAATTGTGTGTTGCCTAAATTTTTTAAAAACCAGTAACAACTTCATAAAATGTGTTTTTACAGTTTTCCAAAAATATTTATTATAATAATGGCTTTCTGTATATTCCCACTGAATTTTCTTCATTTCTGATTTAAAAATTGTCTAGCCATAACTCTACACTGCCTTGTTTTACTGCCTTGTTTATACTTCACTCCTTTTCTCTTTTAACGATGTGAATATCCCCCCCCCCCCCATGTCTTTGCTTTTAAACGACTTTTCATACTTTGGCCAACAAAAGTTTCAACTTTTTGCCCCTTTGAAAAGAAATCATTTTCTATATGTGTTCCCCTCCCACAAAATTCAGCACCTCATTATCACCCAGGATTTCTTCTCCTTTGTTGACATTAATTAGTTTTACAAACTCAAGATTCTACCTTCCATTTAATTTCAATTTAAGTTAACAAATATTTTCTACCCCTTACTTTACATAGAGTGATGTACTAGGTTCTGCGTGGGATAAAAAAGAGCAAGTTGTATTCCCTCATCTCAAGATAGTACTTATCAACCAGGAGTGTCTTCTCCAAAAAGATAAAATGGAGCTGATAAAGTGTCTACTTTAATGAAGTATTTTACAGATTAGGTAAATGAATATATGTAGTTCGTAGCATATGCTAAATCCTTACTATAAATTACCTGATACTATGTTACTTCTATATTATTGCCAAATCATTGCTTTGATCCTCTCCAGTTCTAAAATGCTGACAAAAGTATATACAGTACAAGGCTAAATGTGCTAAGAGCAACAGAAGACCTAGCAGACACCATTTTAAACTAGTGGTTACATATCCCAAGTAATCACACCAATGTCATTTACCTCCTGATATGATGCACTGAGAGGGCACCTCGCCTCTGAGATATCTGTGCCACAAATCCATAATCTGAATCAAATCAGGAGAAAACATGAATGAACCTAGATAGAGAGACATTCTACAAAATAACTGTCAATACTCTTCCAAAGTAATAAGATTATGAAAGACAAAGAAAGACTTGGAAGCTGTCTCTGATTGAAGAAAATTAAAGAAGCAGGCCATCTAAATGCAACAGGTGATTCTGGACCAGATAAAGGATATTAGTGAGAAAATTGTTAGGATCTCAACCAAATCTGTAGATTAGTTAATGGTATTGTATCAATGTTAATTTCCTGGTCTGGGTCATTATGCTATGGCTATTCAAGTTATTAAGATATGAAGACACTGGGCATAGAGTATATGGAATTTTTATACTACTTTTACATCTTTTGAAAGTCTGAAGTTATACTGCTTTTACATCTTTTGAAAATCTGAAGTTATTTCAAAATAAAGGTTTTTGTTAAAATAACAGGAGTGATATAAAGTATAGACAGAAGACAAAGGAGAGAGAATCTTCCCTCAATTCTTAAGTCAAAGGGAAGGGAGGATAGTAGAAAGATTTTTGGGAATGGAATCATTTGAGGCTGTCGATATTGAGGAAAGATATTCTAGGGAAAGAAAAGAACAGAATTAAAAGCAGCAAAGAACAAGGTATGTTTTGGATATAAGCAATCATGTTCCTTTGGAGCCTAGTGTCTTTGAAAGGGAAGCAGTGTGAGAAAACAGTGAGAGGTGAATGTTTGTGTCTCTGTAGTAGGCTGAATAAAGCACCTCCCCGCAAAATGTCCATATCCCAATCCCCAACACTTGACAATATAATAGCTAACATGGCATAAAAGATTTTGCAGATGGGATTCAGTGAAGGACCTTGAGGCGGGGAGATAATCCTGGATGAACCAGGTGGGCACAAAGTAATCACAAAGGTCCTTATATGAGAGAGTCAGGAAGATCAAAGGCAGAAGGAGGAGATGAGACAGAAGGAGCAAAGGCTGGAGCAAGGCACTTTGAAGATGGAGGAAGAGGCCATGAGCCTAGAAATGCAGACAGCCTTCAGATGCTGGGAAACACAAGGAGGCAGTCCTGCTAACACCATGAATTTTGACTCTGACCTCCAGAACTGTAAGAGAAGAGATTAGTGTTACTTTAAGACTCTGAGTTGTGGTAGTTTTATACAGCAGCAATCAGCAATGAATACAGTCTCTATTACCTTACTTTGGTCTGAAACCCATTTCAATTTCACCTCCATCGAGGCTATGGTTACAGTCTCCTACCTGTTCTCTGCTTCTATTCTCCATTCTTTCTTTCTATGAAAGGATGTCAGATTTATTTTTCTCACACCCTGGACTGATCATGTCATGCCCCTAAACCAAAGCTCTAAGGCGCCCACAATAGCTGCTAAAACAAATCCACACTTACTATCCTGGCATTTAAGTACCTCCACAATCTGGCCTCAAAGTGCATTTCCAACTTTATCAATACTTCTCTGCAGCATTACCTTTTCACCTAGGCAAACAGATTTAGTCTCAGTCTCCAAGGCTCTCCTTCTGTATTTCAGAATGCCATTGTTGAAGGTCCAGGTCACTCTTCCCCATTCTTTCACATGCCAGCTCATAGTGACTTCTCTCTCTGCTGAACTCCTAGAAACTTTAATGAGTATATGGTCTGCAACCTCATGTCATCTGTTCTTAGAGTCCAGGCCCAAATTAAAGGGTGCCCGGAACTTGTAAATAACCTTAATGCCTGATAATCAAAACACAGGAAATCACCCTAGACTAGATGGGGTTGCCATCTAAAGGTATGATTCAGGATTTTATGTTTGAATCTGGGAAGCAGACTTAGAAAGTACTCAAGTCAATTAAGGTGTATAAATTAGAATTTTGGAAGCAAGACTAAAACTAATAAAGAAAAAAATGTTCCAGACAACTTGATGTAATGGCTAAGAGGCCCTATGCTTTCTGGCTTTAAAATCCTGGATCTATTACTGAGTAGCTTTAGTCCCACAGCTAAGATTACTATTGATTAAAATAACTGACTATGCTTGCTTGGGCTGTTATAAGCAAATCTTCTGATTATAGTATAGTACTTTTCACATATAGATCTTCCTATGAAGAGAGAATCTACCAGCATGAATTGTGGTTCTCATTGTAAACTGGCATGTAGTTTCATACATCAGTCTTTCATGAATTTGGTTATTAAATCGATCACGAAGCCTAAGCCCAAAATCACTAAATCAAGTGAAGGAACTAAAGCAATTTGCTGTTGCATTGCTCTGGCCAATGAAAGAACTTTACACTATCTGCATCTGAATTATTTAGACAGTCTGTAATGATCAAATTCACTAGATTATTGCTCAACCTTCTACTGTAATTTGCATAGATAGCCTCCACGTGCACCTGGCATTGTCCCTGGAAGTGCTGGGCAGCTGCTCCACTGAAAACAAAAACAGCTGTGAAGCTTAAATCATTTCTTGTTTTAGTAAGATGACAACAAGATGGCATACAAACAGCAGACTGAAAATTCTTTTTAGATAATGCCTGTTGAAAACAGAAGAGAAAAAAAATCACACAATACAGTTGTGTGCTTTAAATTCTGCAGATAGAGAAGCCAGGGCCTCCCTCAGAGACATGAGGTGATCCATGGTTTTATAGTGTTGTCTAGAGCATGCTACCTGAGCACACAACTTGAATCTCCTAACTCTCATTCCTAAATGAAATGCAAGAGAACTAAGAAGCTCTCAGTACAAGTCATTATTTCCTTTGTATTCTAGTGTTAAGTCACAGTAACTACTATGAGCACTCCTTGATGAAGCCCTTTTATAATCTTTTTACACAAATTCTCTCTTTGGAAAATGATTATAGAATTACATAAAGTCCCAAACCCCAGCAAGTATATCCAGCAAAAATAAATAAATAATAAAGCAAACAACCTATGTTTCTTTGCACAGTTCCTCATTGCACCACAGTAGTATATACCACTACAAATCAGTACAACCAATCATATAAAATCAAACTCATAAAAACTCAGACTTCAGAAAGAGGAATGCTAAACTTAGAAGACTTCCGATTACCAGAAATTCAGAGTCAGTGGAAGTTGACAATTTCAACAAGCTTTCTAGCTGACCTTTAAATGATTTTTATGAAGAAAAGGGCAG
This sequence comes from Sapajus apella, assembly GCF_009761245.1. NCBI lineage: Eukaryota > Metazoa > Chordata > Mammalia > Primates > Cebidae > Sapajus > Sapajus apella. The sequence goes on along the minus strand of NW_022436946.1, from coordinate 66,231,020 downwards.
GCCACTTGAGTAGGAGAAAGAAATGCTCACCTATGTCAAAATATTTGGCAGGCACTAGGCTGGGCCCTCTGGCCTAAATGAATCTCAAGTCACCTGTCATAGGACCTGCACTTCTATTATTTTGGATTTTGAAAATAAGAGACCCCAGTTTAAAACCAAATATTCCAGCCAGGGCAATGCCTCCCTCTGTGCCATCAGGATCCTTTTTGAAAATCTGATCTAAAACTCTCTCTCTGATCAAGTATAAGAGGTTTTCCTGCTTAAAAGTCACCAATTGATTTCCATTGTCTCCAGCATGAAATCCTAATATTTCTTAACACAGTCCTTCCCACTGTTGTCTTGACATATCTTTTCTTCTTTCTCATTTTTTAAGCAGGAATTAATGGTTATTTTTATTACAAAAGCAATATGTGGTTATTATAGATATATTAGAAACACAAAAAAAGCATAAATACTAAAATAAAAATAAACACTCAGAGGTAATCATTATTAATCATGCTGAATTTTATGTCCTGACAGTTCCTTTTTGCTATGTACATACACATTCTCTATATGCCCTTTTCATTCACTTTTTATTTTTTCTGCATCAGGCCTTTGCTCTAAGCATATTGTCATGAGTATTTTCACCCCCACTACTTAGAAATTCATTAGAAAGGGATCATAATGAAACCATTTTAGTCTACAAGTTATTAAAGATAGCTATAGGAAGATAATACGTGTTATGTTAACCAACATTTTCTACTATGTTTACTATCTTTTTCCTTCTTCCATTTATTCAGGGGTGTTTACTGCCTTGGGATATTGTTGTTACAGCAACATTTGGGGAGTGGGGCTACATCAAATTCTTGATGTCTGAGCTTCCAAAACCTTAAACTTTGAGGACCTTATAACATAAAGCTTATACCACAAAGTGTGGATCTAGAGGAATATGTTAGTAGAGTTTGCCCAGGACTGTCCTGGCTTAAAATAGTAAAGACCCATATCTCAAGAACACCCTCAATTCTGGTAAATTGGGACAGTGGATCACCTTAGCCAAAGCCAGCTCTTCATGTTCCCTGTTTAGATAAATATTCCACATCCCTGAAGGGAAGGTCTTAGAAGACAAGTCCTTGAGGCAGGGTACTGTACCTACCAGGTGTCAGCCCTGGATTGGTAAGATGGATGGTGTCCAGAGAATAGTCAGTGGCTCAAGTGATAGACAGAAAAAAATTCTGATTAATGCATTGTTTTTTTTTCCTGTGAAATAGGAAATGAGAGAATTAGGAAGTATGAGGAAAAGTGTGGAGGAAATCGTACTTAAGAGATATATGAAAGGGAGCTGATCAGGGACAATGTCTACAGCTGCTGGCCCTGTCAAGGATAGGAGACCAGGCCAGTCAACACAGCTATATCACTGTCCCCAGCCATAGCCAACAACCCACAACCAGGGGCTAATGCGATTGCCCTTTAAGTGACTTGTCATTGGCTCCCCAGAGCATGGTTGACCCCCCTCATTTCACAGATGAAGACACAGAAGCCTTCAAGAATAAAACTTACTCAAGATCATTTACTCGGTGGTGGAGTCAGGATAAAAGATCAAGACTGTATACTGGTTATATTCACTAATTGTTTGAAACAATACAAATAACTATTATATGACCTATTTTGGGGTATACATAGAAATATCTGAAAACCCTGAGGAACTCTGCAGGAGCTAAGGTTTTATTCTACTTACAAACTAACAAATGAGCCTGTTACTATTTCACCGATGGCTGACAAAAGGCATGAGACTCCTGAGATGGAGACAAAAGACAGTATTACTCATAGCAAAAGCAGCGACCAGAGCTTCATGATCGCTTGCTTCAGGTCCCACATGCCCCAAGTTTTATGGGGCAACATAAAGGGCTCATGATGGATGCCTGGAAACAAAATGGGTTGCATTTACAGGAAAGGAACACTGAGCTTGGAGATTTATTGTTTTTATATTAAGCAGAAGCAAGCCTGCCTTTGATCTCAAAGGAGATATTACCTCATCTTTTAAGGTTACTCACTACAAACTCAACTCTAGACAGGACCCTGTGTTCCTGGCTGGCACACTCAGCAAGAACACGCAGGGATACTCAGAGCCCATGGAAGAAGACTGCCTCTCCCAACAGCTGTCATTTAAACTAAATGGAATAACAAACCTAAGTCATTATAAGGTATAATAGTGTGCATTAGATTTCTAATTTCTTTCAAAGATTGGGAGTTGATTCACCATATTTTAGAAAATATTTTTTTTCCAAACACTGTGGTACTTTACAAGCACTTTATGGACTCCTATAGCCATTTATTTCACTGATCAGTTTGAAAGTATGGCCGTTAAACAAGGATGATATTCCAAATTTCTAACACGGACAATACCAGTCAATCAGAACAGAATTTGGCTATAAATAGTGAGTATACCACACAGTTGTATCAGCTGCTAAGTTCTATTAAGTCTGAACTCAGGTTTAAGTTAAGATACAGGAAGTCTAACACCAAGAATCTGCTGGAGTATATTAAAAATGTACCGAATTCGCCTAGGGATAAGGCAGATATGTGAATGCTTGTTAGTGATTATAGTGCTAGTCTATTTGATCTAATTAAATTGGAAGTCAGTTCAGAAAATAACTTTATGGCTCAAAAGGCAAGAAATGCCATTATTATTTTCCCCATTTTCAAATGAATATGAGGAATCTGCGTGCACAGACATTAACTTGTTTGGAAGACCAGGGTAAAGTATGGCTTCAGCTGGAAGAAATTTCTTGGGAGCAACTATTAGAGAAAGGTCAAAGAATTCTTTAATTTAAAAAAAGATAAAATAATTTTGGGTTATGTTTTTATAGTCCTGAGGAAGTATTATCAGTGACTAAAGCTCTAGGGACAGCTAAGTGGCACTTAAGATGCTTCCTTTACATATTGTCGATGGAGTCTGTCTGGCTAGTCTCTCCAGGAGGTAAGATATAATTGACAGTAAAAAGTTTCCCTAAGAAATTATGCTATTTTCACTCTCATTTAGAAGAAATGCTAAGCTCATGCACAGCCATAGCCACTCAATCAGCCACCTACAAACCCAGAAACATCTGAAGGAGAAAGCTCTTGCTTCTTTTTCCTCATCCACTCAAGGAAAATAATTTTAAAATTTGTTTCTTTGGAATCAGACCCAAATACATCTTGCCTCATGGTTCTAGAACAATTCATTGAGGAGGGCACAGATGATCTCATCTGGTGATTGAAAAAGCTGTAGTGCAGAAATGAAGAACTGTGACATTCGCCAAGTGCCAATTGCAATGTAGAGCAACTCTGTTGAGCTGGGTTAATTCAAATTATCTGGAGAATTGTCTCAGGTCTCTACCTCCTAGATCTGGAACCACTGCGTCAGTAGATAGGACCAAGAAACAAAGTATGTATCATCTTCATTATACCCATCACCAGTCCCAAAATAAAGACAAGGCATATTTAGTTGCCAAGTGACTGGCACCATGTACTTCACATGCTGTACCATTTTATTCTCACATTATGAGCTGGCTTATTGTTTATGCTCTGCAAAAAAAAAAAAAAAAAAAAAAAAAGCATTACAGCCAAAGAAATGGAGCAATGAAAAAGAAAAAAAAGAAGCAAAAGAACAAATCATACTCTATGAGCTCTTTAGAATCTTATAAACAGAAAAGCTGAAAGGGAACTATTTTAATTTCAGCATGGGTATTTGTTTTTCTATTCAGGAATAATTTTCTTTTAAATTACAGGTTAGGACATGGGGTAGGGTGAAGACTGTAATCCTTTTAGTATTTGTGGGCTATAAAGATTTTAGCTAGCTCTGATCATCTGCAAAGTATGATGATACATTAGTTTTCTGTGGTTGTCATAAAAAATTATCACAAATTTAAAACAAATTTGTGATAACTGTGGGTTAAAACAAGAGAAATACATTCTATGGTAGTTATAGAGGCCAGAAGTCCAAAAATCAAGGTTTCAGCAGGGCTGTCCTCCTTCCAAAGATTACAGGAGATAATCTTTTCTGGCCTCACTCTAATGGCTCGGGCATTCTTTGGCTCGTCGCTGTATAATTCTCATCTGTGCTTTTATCTTCACATGGCCTTCACTTCTGTGTTTGTGTCTTCTATCTCTAACAAGGACATTGGATTTAGGGCCCATCCAGATAATCCAGGATGATCTCATCTCCAGATCCTTAATTATCTCTGCAAAAAGTCTTTTTCCAAATAAGGTCACATTCTTAGGTTAGGGGTTAGGACATGGATGTAACTTTTGGCAGGCCACCATTCAAGCCATTACAGGTGAGACAAATTTTTTTAAGTTTCGTGCCTTTGTATTATAGCATTTAAGACTAACTAAGAAAAGGCACTATGAAAATATAGTAAACCATACTAAAAATAAGAAAAAAATAGGAGTAAGGTTTTGAATTTTCTTGTGTTGTTTTTTCTCTGCTGCATCCAAGTGCCTGGCACATTCTAGATGTTTAGTAAATATCTTTGAATGAATGAGAGTTCTGGAAGAGAAGAAATTCTAAGAGAGGAAGCATTTGAACTAGGTATGAATGATGGGTTGCTCATTGCTTCTGAACACGGCTATGAAGCAAGATGGGACTTCACTTCTCAATGCATAGACTAAGGAGGATAAACAGGCAAACCTGGGTAGGCAGAGAAATTTACTTGATTGTAAAATTTCTCCCCAAAAGATGAAGCCAGAGTCTAAATTATAATGTCCAAAGAAGCACAGCAGAAATCAAGATTGTAATCCACCCCTGTAGATAGTCTATAGTATCATTTTCTCTAGTAAAGATGCCAAGATAAATAGGTGTGATATTTTGTATGGATTCATTTAGGCAGATTAAGACCCATTCAGAGGTAGTGATAGTCCTCTAGAGTAGGAACTATCAAAAATTAGGAAGCATCAGGATCCCAGACAAGAATATGGGAGTCCAGGGCTAGGAGGCAATCCTAACATGGAATGATCAGAGTGTTATTTTTTAAAGTATAGGTAATAAACAATTTTGCATACTAGAGAAAGGGTAGAAGTTAAGAGAAGTCTGTGGCTTAGTGGGCATCCATGCCCATATGTTATCACACATTCACCACTAAGATGGGGAAGGTATTATTTCATACCCTGCCACACCCAGGACTTTAGCTTAGGAAAAGACAGGGCTGAGCCATTAGAAGGTCCTCCATTTCAGAAGGTAGGCTGGATCAAGAAAGGGCTGACATTTTTGGCAGATAAAAATATGGAAAGAAGCACATTCCAGTCAGAGGGAACACATGATAAAATGCATAGGGAAATACAAAACTTGTTTCAAAACTGGCAGATAATGCATGGCTTATCTACCATTTTTTTGGGAAATGAAACTATAAATTTCCATAGGGTGTCAGTCCTGGATAGGGAAATGAGGAATGATTATTTATATACTTCATCTCATTTAATTTTATGGTACTATTTCACGGTTCTCTTGAGAAACTAAACGTTAGCTGAGTTAAGTAACTTGCTCAGGTTTAACCAGCAGAGCAGATAGAGTTCCATTTTAGGGTTGTCTGACTGCAACTGATATGCTCTTTCCATGGGAATTAAGACCAGATCTGTGTTGCCACTTCAGAAAATGAAAGAGACTCCCCAGGAGTGATTAGCACAATACTGAACATGTACGTGTTTTGAAGAAGAGAAATGGACACTAGAAATAGGTACAGCAAGGAGATGACTACAATAATCCAGGTACAAGAAGGCAAGTCTTGAACTAGAATGATAATAGTAGGAATAATATTACAAGTTTTGTTAGCCAAAGTTAACACTGTATTTGTCCCAGAAGTCCTCAGGATATATTTAACCATGTAGAGTTTAACTTTAAAAAAATTTTACTTTAATTGTTTTAGGAGGTGAAATAGAAGAATAGAAGGTACACTTAAAATGATCCAGGACATGTAAGCCTCATTCTTGTTTTAGAAAAAAAAAAATTACTGCTCTTTTTCTATTGCTAAACATAGAGATACTTTAAAATATAAAATAATTCAGCATTTTTAATTTCAAATGTCATGAGGGGCCATTTATTAAATAATTCTGCTTTGCAAAAGTCTTTGATGATTTATGAATGACAGAGATGATGAGGCTCTCAAATGAAAAGTGTTATATCAGCTATGTATAGTTACAGTATTTTAATTTATTACAATTAAAGAACAGTGGAATTCTTTGTAAATCAGAAACATAGATTGACATTTAAAAATTTAAACCTGTTTTTATAACTTCATTTTTTTGACATTCTCTATAGAGAGAGTTGGGTAAAGATAGCAGCTAATGAGTTATTCATATTTAATTTGGCTCCAGTTTCTTAACCATAAAAATATAAAACCATCACAGCACTGGACGTTTGAATATTAACCACCATCTTCCAAACTCGAGGAGGAACTGCCACTGAGTGAAGCATAAATATAGACCAGCCCCAGAAGTACAAAGCCCAAAGTAGGGAAAATAATGCTGGTTGGAAACATGGGTTTTGGAGTCAAGCTGTCCTGAGTTTGAATTATCAGCTTTCTCTGAATAATACAGGCCTTCATCTGAAAATGGAGGACAATTATTTCTCTTTCAGAGGGTTTCTGTAACCATGTAAAGTGCTTAGCAAATGCAGAATGTAAAGTGCTTATAAAGTTCTGGGCTCATTTTAAGAGATTAATAAAGGGAGCTGTCATGATTAGAGAGGTTGTTGTCTCTCTCCCATAATGTTGCTGACCTTGGAGATGCAGGGTATTTGTAGAAGCTCATGGTCACAGTCTTACTGGGATCTATTTTCTAAAACAATCAATGCAGCATCCTTCATCCCATGCATCAGTAACCCCTTTTTCCTTTGTTCATGGATTGTAACACCAAGTAATGTAGTATGGCGGGAAGTAAATGCTAGGTGCATTGATTGTACCTTGAGATGTGCTGGCCATGAGAGGAAGGAGCAGGAAGAGCCATGAGAATGAATGATAGATTCTGTAGGCTTTCACACATACAATTTGATGAGGGGATATGACAAGTAGATTCAAATTATCAAGAGTAATTTCCCTCTACATATCATACAATCAGGAACAGATTCTTTTCCAGCCCAGCAGATTCACAATAGGTAAATGCCTAATGGGCGTGCAGATCATATGTACTGCATGAGTCAAGGAGATGCCTCTGAGCCACAGGTGAATGACAGGGTGGGTGCCAAGGAAATCCTGCACTGGAGTTGGAATATAAATGCCAGGTTTTGTTGGCATCTTCTCATTCCAAGAAAACAGAGAAGAAGAATGTTGAGGTTCATAAAAGAATCTTAGAAAAATGAAACGTTGCCAATTTGAAAATAAGCAAAAGATCAGCATATATCTATCTTCTCACCAAAGAAGATATATGGATAGAAAATAAGCATATAAAAAGATGGTCAACATCAAATATCATTAGGGAAATGCAAATTAAAAAATGAAATAGAACTGTGTAGCGATTATAGTGACTAAAATCCAGAGAAACAAAACAAAACTGACAATACATCAATTGCTGCTAAGGATTGGAGCAACAGGAACACTCATTCATTGTTGATGGGAATTCAAACTGTTACAGCTATGTGGAAGACAGATTGGCAGTTTCTTACAAAGCTAAACCTAGTCTTCACATACAATCTAGCAATACACTTCTAACTATCCCGGGTAATCACACATCCAACTGATCTGAAAATTTGTATGCACCCAAGAACCTGCATGTGAAACTTTATAGCAGCTTTATTTAAACTGCCAAAAACTGGAAGCAACAGAGCTGTCCTTTAACAAATGAACAGACAAGTAAATTGTAGTACAATTATTTCATGATAAAATATTCAATGATTAAAAATATGAGCTATCATACCACATGTCCTAAGTGTGTATTTCTAAATAAAAGAAGTCACTCTGAAAAGGCCATTTATATAACATGGAACTATAGAAAAGGTAAACAAATCAGTGGCATATGCAGAATAATTCCAAATCTATGTAAATAGTCTACCTTCCAGGAGAGTAGTGTAACTCTCTACCCTTTAAGTGTGAGCTTTGTATTGTAGCATCCTTCTGAAGAGTACAGTATGGAAAGGAGGGAAAAAGTAACTTTATATTGGAAAAAATCTGACAAACATTACCTTTGTCAAGTGACCAAAGTTAGTAACAACGGTGATAAGCCATGTTGATAGTATGCAGGCTTGGTATGATCAGAATGGCACTTTACCTGTGTGGCCTTCCTCCCTAAAACCCATAACCCCAGTCTAACCATGAGAAAAATGTCAGACAAATCCTAACTGAGGGATGTATTAGTCTGTTTTCATACTGCTATGAATAAATACTCAAGACTGGGTAATTTATAAAGAAAAGAGTTTTAATTGACTCAGAGTTCCACATGGCTGAGGAGGCCTTAAGAGACTTACAATCATGGTGGAAGGGGAAGCAAACATGTCCTTCTTTACACAGTGGCAGGAGAGAGAAGTGCTGAGCAAAAGGGGAAATGCTCCTTATGAAGCCAGCAGATCTCATGAGAACTCATTCTGTATCATGAGAACAACATGAGAGTAACCACCCCCATGACTCGATTACTTCCCACCGGCTCCCTCCCATGACATGTGGGGATTATGGCAACTAAAATTCAAAATGAGATTTGTGTGCGGACACAGCCAAACCATATCAAGGGACATTCCACAAAATATATGACCGGTACTCTTCAAATCTGTCAAGGTAATAAAAAACAAGAAAATCTGAGAAACTGCCAACAGGAATCTAACGAGACATGATGACTGGTATGGTCTGAATGTGTCCCCCAAATTCATATTGAAATTTTTACTCCCGTGTGATAGTATTAGGAGGTAGAGCCTTTGGGAGATTATTAGGTCGTGAAGGTAGAACCCTCATGAATGGGATTAGTGCCTTTATATTATATAAAAGAGACTCAGAGATCCCTCACCCCTTCCACCATGTGAGGATATGGTGAGAAGGCACCATCTTTGAGGAAGCAATTCACCAGACTCCAAATCTCCACTCCTTGATCCTGGACTTTTCAATCCCCACACTGCAGGAAGTAAATGTCTGTTATTTATAAGCCATCCAGTTAATTGTATTTTGCTATAGAAGCCCAAGCAGACTAAAGACAATGACTGAATGTAATGTGGAATCCTGGATGGGCCCATGCTTAGAGTTAGGCATTTAGCCCCACCTGCATTTCTCACCTTCGGAGTTCAACAGAGTTGAGGAAATCTTCTGTGGTTCACAAAACACTCTAATCCTTGGGCTGTATAGGCTACCAACTCTGTTGCTTGAGATCTGGAAACAAGGTTCATCTCTTGGCGTTCCCCTCCCCACCACCACATACATCTGCTAACCCTGGTCAAGTATTTAATGTACCTAGTAGATTTTATTTTTCAATTCATAGTTTGGTGTGTTTCCTAATTTCACAAAGACAGAGTTTGCTACTTCTCAATCCTCTCTTTTTAAAAGTTGATTTTTGTATGGAAAGAGGAAAAGAAATATCCCTATATCATCACCCTTACCCTGAAAGTCCAAAATCACTTTAATTTTAAGGAAAGGTAAGAATTAAAAAAGGCAAGTTAACTGCAACACTCAAAACTTCCCCCCACACCTTTCTACTATCTTGAATTAGTTTTACATTTTGAGAAAGCAGATTGCAATTGTGTTTTGTGGCACCTTTTTAAACTTTATAGCAGCCAGACAGTAATGTCATATATACATTTTAGTGTAACAGCAACAGTCTAACTGCTGAAACAAAAAATAAAATCAATTTATGTTCCCTGTAAGATTTTGCCAAGCTTCTAGTAAGTAGCAAGGAATTCTAACACAGAATGACATGTGATTTCAAGATTTTGCCTAAACCTTGTAATAAAATTCCTTGTATTTAAGTGTTTGCATTGCCTCAAATAGAACTTTTCCATAAAGTTATTTAATCCTATTATATGTGAGGTATGGAGCCTCAGTAACAGTTGAACTTGACTTTTCTAATTTTGTTGAAAATAGTACATAATATTTGATATTGCTATCAAATTTTTCCCCAAAATTCTTTTTGTTATATTAATCTCTTTTCTTTCCTATATACCCACTTGGTATACATTAAACATGAGGGCTCAAGAAATAACAATGTGCTCTGAATACACTGCAGTAAGTTAGTAACTTACATTTACAGGATTTATCTGCTAAACATGCTTTAGAAAAGAAAAACAGTAATGAAGATCCATTTTTAAAGAAATGTATAAAGTCATGAGGTTCAAATAACCTTCTCTAAAATTTAACTGAAAAGATGTAAGATTTTTCTATAACTTTCTACTTATTCCCAAATCTCCTATCTCCTTAAATAAGTAAAGATGGTTCTCCGTTAGCCTTCTTTGCAATATTTGGGAAGCTTACACTGCTGTCGAAGCAGCATCAAGTGTATATACCCCCAAGGGTTAAGGGAGTATGTGTTCTTTGTAGATTGCATAAAGTTGGGTGCTATCCTTCAGAGAATATGCAGATTGTCACCTAGGTTTCTGCCTTCTGCCCTCAGGCATCTGTGTCTATTCCCAGGAACATTTCAGCCCAGCAGAGCAGCCTTTACTAATAGTCTCTGGGACATTTCATTTGACTAATGGTCTAATGGGACATTTCAGCCTGGCAGGGCAGCCTTTATATCTTGGTCTTCATCTTTTACCTCCTCCTTCTTCATTGTAACTGTGTTTATTTTAAATGTGTTTTAAATAGGATCTACATTCACAGGGGCTACTATTTTAGTAGAGTTTATTCTTTTAAGATCGCCATTTCATCTATACTAAGCTGTAGTACATATGATCAAGTGGTCAAAAGACCCTGGATCTGAAGGCAGGTGACTTGCATTCAAGTCCAAAGCCACACACCTTGGTAGCCAGTAACTGCAAGGGAACCTCTCACCTGTGTGCCTCACTTTCCTCCTGCTTTGAAGAAAGACAAAGGTGGTAGCACTGACCTCAAAGGGTGATTGAAAGGATTACATTAATAAATGTAAAGCTCCTGGTACCAGTAAGCTCCTAATAAAAGGTTTCCATTGTAATTCTACCCATTATATGTTTTTCTTTTGTTTTTAATCACTATATGTTTTTCTTTTCTATTGTTGCTATGATATGAATATGGCTCCCAAACTTCATATGCTAGAAATTTAATCCCTAATGCAACAGTGTTGGGAGGTAGGGCCTAATGGGAGGTGTTCAGCTCTCAAATGGATTGATACCACTGTAAAGAGGGCTTGCAAAAGTAGGTTTGCTCTTTTCTGCTTTTCTGACAAGTGAGGACACAGAGTTGGTCTCTCTCTTGCCCTTCCACCTTGTGAGGGTACACTAAGAAGGTGCACACCAGATGCCTTGATCTTGGGCTTTCCAGCCTCCACAACTGTGAAAAATAAACTTTTTTTCTATATAAATTACCCAGTCTCTGATAATCTGTTTTAGCAGTATAAAACAGACTAAGACAATTGTCTTCTTGTATCTTCTTTTAGTTTTTAAGCCTCTTGATTTCTCTCTTAAATGGTTGTATTTTTTTCTTAATATTTTTATGCTACTGTAATCTTTTACTCTATCCTTCAAAGATTAGGTATTTTTGTCTCTTTCATTTAATTTTCAAATGTTATCACTGTAATTACCTTCACTTCTTTCACAGTTGCATTTGGCTTATTCCTGAGCCTTTTTTCTTTTTTTTCTTTTATATTTTACTTCTCTCTTTGTTGACTCCTTTTAATTTTATATGTTTCTGTGATTTTGTTTGCTAAAATTTGCTTTTGCTTTATCTATATTTTGTTTTCTCGTTTATATCTCAACTTTTAAATATCTCTTTTGTTTCTTTTATTTTTTCTGTTCTATGCACTTTAGTGTTTTAATTGCTGCTCTTCTTAAACTTTTGTCTCTGTGAGTTTATCTATTTCTAATTTCTAATCTTGACATTGGTTGTTTGACTTCTTTCATTGTTTATTTCATACAGGCACAGGAGTATAGGAAAAAGGATTGTATGGAGCAGGTGCCCCAAGAGCAGGGGTGATTAGTATCTGTTTGCTTCCAGTTCCCCCTTCCTCCCCTCACTGTCCCTCTGGCTCCCATTAATGAAGCTCATGTTTCCCTCAATATTATTCAATATATATCTATATAATATTTACATTAGCATATATATTTTTATATGTAATATATAGATATATATCTATATATGCTATAATATGTATTATATATATAATATAATATAATCATAGGATATAGATATTACATATTATATAGATATAATAAATATCTATAAATGATATACATAAATAATTTTATGGCCGGGCATGGTGGCTTATACCTGTAATTTCAACACTTTGAGAGGCTGAGGCCAGCAGATCACTACAGGCCAGGAGTTTGTGACCAGCCTGGCAAACATGGCAAAATCCTATCTTTACTAAATATACAAAAATGAGCTGGGCATGGTGGTATGCACCTGTAATCCCAGCTATAGGCTGAGGCACAAGAATTGCTTGCGTCTGGGAGGTGCAGGCTGCAGTGAGCTGAAATTACACCACTGTATTCCAGTTGGGGCAACAGAGTGAGGCTCTGTCTCAAAAGTTAATTTATATATTTATATAAAAATATTACATATATAATTTATATAGAATATATAAAATTTATATATAAATATATCTTTATAATTTATATAAAATATTTTTATATAATATATATATATTTTTGTATAATTTATGATATACAAATATATAGATATACTTTGTAGAGATAAGCATATGTAGGTATTTATATAATTATCCATATATTTATACACACATCTATAAATATGTATAAATATATACATATAAAACTCTACGTATTGCTATATAAATACATATATGAATACATATATATCTATACATATTGTATATTTTTATATATGTATAGTCTATATGTACTATATATTTTAGTATATATACAGTATATGTTCTATACACACTACATATATTTTATACATGTATTTTATATATAGTGTGTATAGATATATAAATAAATAGATCTATACATACACAAAAACTGAGTAAATCAGGATACCCACAGGCTAAAAGTCTTCCCTAGAACCATAACAGAATTTATTAAAATGATATGTTTATATTGCTGGAATAATGCTATTTTCATTTATTTAAAAGATTACTTATTTTCTGGTTAGAAAGGTAATAGATACTCAGGAGAAAGTCTGAAAAATTCAAAAAATTATTATAAAATACAATCCAAAAATTATCTACAATCCCAGTAACCTGAGATCACCGACTTTATTTTCTAGTATGTTTCCTTCCTCTCAGATTTTTCAATGAATATATTTGTACATTTTTTCTTCAGAAGTGGGATTATACTATATGTAATAATATAGTCTGCATTCCACTTCTCAACATACAGTGATTATTTTTCTTTGCCTTAAAAATAGTTGTAATGGTTTCCTATATGCCATTCACTAGACATATCATGTTTAAGCATGCCTGTTTATTTCGTTGTTTCTGCTTAGGCCTAATCTCATCTCTTTATTGGAAGTTACATGGTCTTAGCTCATAGTCTATGCCACATGTACAATAGGTGGGGATGTACTAGATAAAGCTCACACATAGTTTACCTCTAATAAGTTAGGAGCTAGATGACGATGGATGCATGGGCTAAGAATCACAAACTGAAACGGCCATCAGGGCCTAGCCCAGGGATGGTGGCAACAATAGGGAATGCTGAGAATATGGTGAATCAGAAAACATGGGCCCTTGTAAAGACAGCAGCCTCACCCAGCTCAAAACAATTGTTTCTACGCCTGAAGTCAGGCCCTGATCTTCTCATTTTTTTTTTTTCAAGAGAACCCAGAATTCAAATTTAGAAATCATCTGATTTTTAAAAACTGACAACTAATGGAATATTTTAGGAAACACTATTTAGGCCAATACTATACAAGACAAATGAAACTGAGAGTTAGACTCAGTCCATGGGCCACAAGTCTGAGGCCTCTACATTAGCGGGGTTCTTATGGAAGGAGTCAAGTTAAGAATTAGAAAACTGGATCCTCTTTGAATCATAAAGTTTGACTGACGTTTATAGTACTATTATAATTTTAGTTTCATCTATCCATTTATTTTAACCAGACATAGACAAAGGGTAGGTTCTAACGTTTTGAAACAGACTCAGGAACACATCCATACTAAAGTGATCAGGTGAGAGGCTCAGAAGCACTCAAGTCTGTGACCCCCTCCTGCCTTGAGAAAAAAGTGTATGCTAAAGTCAGTGTTGAGAGGGGGAGGCAGATCTCCTTTTTCTCAGCTTTACTGTCAGTGCGATCTGCTACCCTAACAGAGGTGAGGAGCCTGAGAATGATGGCTTTCAGAGACATCTAAATCTATACGAAGATATGATTGTCCAGCACCTTGAAAGAAAGATTGGAGATACAGAGTTTCAGAGGTATAGGATACAAGAGAGATGCTGTGACCTAAAGTTCACCTTTCCACACATTTCTCTTGCCCTGGTCTACAGGACTTCAAGATTATGTCAAAACCCCACATTTCAGACCAGTAAAGGATCATTCAGAGCCTGGGTAAGACAAGATCATGGAGAAATAATAATGTTTACAGAGCTGGTTTCTTCAAGGACAGCTAGATATCAGTCCCAAGAGCATGCTAATTTTCAGACTTAGTTGGGGAAGGAAGTCAACACGTATTCTTTCAAGTTTTCATGAAGTGCTTATTACATGTAAGCTCTTTACTATGCATGGAAATTCAACTGTGAACATGATAAACATGATCTCTTATAATCTGGGGCAAGAGGTGGGGGTAACAGATAACTAAACAGGCAATTATAATCTGGTATTAATATAATAATGCTACAACAGGAGAGTTACAAGATGTGATAGAAAACTACCTAACCCAAACTGGGTGTCTTAGAACAATCAGCTGAATGAACTATAGAATTTGTTAGGGTTGTGTGTTTGGAGGAAAGGGAGCCAAAGTAGAAAAACTGTTCCATACAAAGGGAAAGTGCATTAAAATATTCAGATATCGGGCCGGGCGCGGTGGCTCACGCCTCTAATCCCAGCACTTTGGGAGGCCAAGGAGGGTGGATCACGAGGTCAAGAGATCGAGACCATCCTGGTCAAAATGGTGAAACCCCGTCTCTACTAAAAATACAAAAAATTAGCTGGGCATGGTGGCGCGTGCCTGTAATCCCAGCTACTCAGGAGGCTGAGGCAGGAGAATTGCCTGAACCCAGGAGGCGGAGGTTGCTATGAGCTGAGATCGCGCCATTGTACTCCAGCCGGGGTAACAAGAGCGAAACTCCGTCTCAAAAAAAAAAAAATTCAGATATCAGAGAGCGCCCAAAGCCTTATAAGAACTGACAGAAGCTTATGGCTAAAGGATTGAGCAACGAGAGATGAGAAATCCAAGGAGATCCAGTACCCTAGCTGAGGCACTTGATGAGGAATCCCAGTAGTGGTTATGAATTTAAGTAACTGGTCAATAGCAGCTATTCTTTGGCTAGTGGGTTGAGTTGGTACCGGGAGCAGGACTCTACGCCCAGAGAAAAGGGAGTGTTAGAGCTTGGCAAGGTACCAGGGGCCACCCAAATGGACTTGAATTGAGGGTGGTGAAGAGTTTGGTGCTATTCAAAGATTGAGGCAAAAGCTTGGTTGCACAAATTGGTCTAAGTCTATTAGTCCATTTTCATACTGCTATAAAGAACTGCCTGAGACTGGGTAATTTTTAAAGGAAAGAGGTTTAATTGACTCAGTTCAGCATGGCTGGGGAGGCCTCAGGAGACTTACAATTATGGCAGAAGGTGAAGGGGAAGCAAGGCACCTTCTTCACAAGGCAGCAAGAAGGAAAAGTGCCAAGCAAAGGGAGAACAGCCCCTTATAAAACCATCAGATCTCATGAGAACTCACTCACTATCATGAGAACCACATGGGGGAACTTCCCCCATGATTCAATTACCTCCACCTGGTCTGTCCCTTGACATGTGGGGATTATGGGGACTACAATTCAAGATGAGATTTGGGTAAGGACACAAAGTCTAACCATATCAGTACAAAGCTGCATGATTAGGACTGGTTCATGGCTGCAGCTAGACCATGGAAGATGGAGCCTAGGTTAGAAGACATCAATTAGTTATTTCTCCTGTGAGAGAGAGACAGGAAGGAATAGGCAAGTTACTAACATAGCAAGTATCCTACCCACTGAGTTCTTAGTTGAACTTGTTTCTGAATTTTTTTTAAGAAAATTTAAGCAGAATTTCAGGCTCTCAAAGGGGACCTCTTTGAAATTACTTTAAGAAAACCCATATACACTGCATATGTGATAATTCAGGAATTCTATTAAGGAAAAATATTAGTCCTGCTAATACATTATAGGCAAATAAATTGCCATGTGGCAATAAAGCTTAAATAAACAACCAAAAAGGCACATATGAAAATAACGAATAATTTCAGGCCTCACTTCGTGTTGAAAAAGATTTTTCAATGCTTCCATTATGCATTCATTAATTAGAAACACATTAGTAGCTGAGAACTGAAGTGAGCTTACACTAGACAGTCTAAGCCAAATAGCATGAAATCATGCTGCAGACATAAAAATTTTTTTTTTTTTTTGAGACAGAGTTTCGCTCTTGTTACCCAGGCTGGAGTGCAATGGCGCGATCTCGGCTCACCGCAACCTCCGCCTCCTGGGTTCAGGCAATTCTCCTGCCTCAGCCTCCTGAGTAGCTGGGATTACAGGCACGCGCCACCATGCCCAGCTAATTTTTTGTAGTTTTAGTAGAGACGGGGTTTCACCATTTTGACCAGGATGGTCTCGATCTCTTGACCTCGTGATCCACCCGCCTCGGCCTCCCACAGTGCTGGGATTACAGGCTTGAGCCACCGCGCCCGGCCTAAAAATGTGTCTTTATAAACATCCATTAAGCATTAATCTCAAATTCTACAAACTAGTAACACAACATGGAACTTTTTTAAATGTAAGCCAAGCAAAACAGCAAAATCAGGGTTCACCTCTTTTCTAAACAAAGATGAAAAAGTGAACCATGTGTCATAGCTGTTCTCTTTTGTATACATATGCTCAAACAGTGTTTTTCAAACAGTTACCTGTGAATGAATATTTGATGTCATCTTATTCTCACCCTTAATAAAAACTTAATGGAAATATTTAATAGCATGCATAAATCATCATTATCTCATTGCATTCTCACCATGACTCCATGAGGTGAGTATTATTTAAAGCTTAGAGAGGATAAGCAAGTTGTCCAAGGATGGAACTAAAGTTCATATTTTGATTTCATAACTCTAAATACAATATTGTTTCAATAAACACATTAATAGGTTCTCTTTCTTTAGGGGTTTTCCTTCCAAAGAACTGTTTTATTTCCTTTTCTTCTTTTTTAAAATCCATTTTTGACCTTTATATTTTCAAGCTCAAACATTAATTAGGACATAAAATATCTTACTCCAGCTGGACACTAACATGCTCATTTAATTCTCAAACATTTATTAAGTGTCAACCATGATCCCGTGCAGAGGCTAATAGACAGGTTTCCTCTCCTTACACTCATTCTATTAATATTAGAAGATCATGCTGAAACTTATACACACTGCCACACAATAAGCCTATAAAAAGTTGACATGCAGTAATAAGGAGGAATTAATTTAAGTAAAACAGCTAGTTGCCCCTTCCCAACAGTCAAGATCTAGGGAAAATGGATTGAGTCCAGACCTCAGACTTGAACTTGCTTTGGGCTACAGTATGTGAAACTAGGACTGAGCAGAATCTTAGATGAAACTGTGAAACAAAGATGAGCAGAACATTTTATTGGGGCATGCTGTTAAGCCATGGGAGTTGTAAAGAGGCTACCTGGACATGTTCGGGCAAAAATTATCAGGAGACATGAGGCAAGAACTAACAGAATGCAAGGAGAAACAGATGAATCTACTATGATAGAGACTTCAATACCTCTCTATCAGTAATGGATAGATCCAGGCAGGAAATCAGTAAGGATATAGTTGAATCACACCATGATCAATTAACTGGATATAGTGGACATCTATAGACTACTTCATCTAACAACAGCATAATACACATTCTTCTCAGGCTCATATGGAAAATTCACCAAGAACAGACCATATACTGAACCATAAAACACACATAAACAAATTTAAAATAACAGAAATAATATTGTATATGCTCTTAGACCACAATAGAATTAAACTAGAAATCAGTAGCCAAAAGATAGTTGGAAAACCCCCAAATACTTGGAGATTAAACAATACACTTCTAAATAACACATAGGTTCTTCAAAAAATTAAAAATAAAACTACCATATGACCCGGGAATCTATTTTCTGGGTATATACCCAAAAGAATTGGAATCAGGGTCTCAAAGAGATATTTGCACTTCCATGTTCACTGATTACACAGTAGCCAAGATGTAGAAACAACCCAAATGTTCATTGATGGAAAAAAAGAATAAACAAAATGTGATATATACAACAATGGAATAGTATTCAGCCTTAAAAAAAATAAATCTTGTCATATACGTCAACATAGGTAAATCTGGAGAACATTAACCTAAATAAAACAAGCCAATCATAGAGGGACAAATACTGCATAATTCCAGTTATTTAAGGTGTTTAAAATAATCAAACTCAGGAAAGCAGAGAGTAGAATAGTAGTTTTCAGGGGAGTGAAGAAATGGTAGTGGGGAGGCAGAAATGGGAAGTGATTGTTCAATGGATATCAGGAGATATGCTGTGCAACATAGTGCCTATAGTAAATACTGTATTAAGCACTTAAAAAGTGTAAGGGGTAGATTTTATGTTAAATGTTCTTATCACAAAAAAGGAAAGAGAGAAAGAAAGAAAAAGCAATGGAGTATGAAGAAACTTTTGGAAGTGATGGATATGTTTATTATCTTGATTGTGGTGATGACTTCACATGTCCATGCATATGCCCAAGCTCATGAAATTGTATACATTAAATATGTGCAATTTTTTATGTATAGCAAGTATACACAAATAAAGCTATTTAAAAAATAAAATGGGTTCCAAAAATCCCACATAGGTCAAAGAAGAAATCTCAAAAGAAATTTAAAAATATTTATAGCAAATGAAAAGGAAAATATAACTTACTAAAATTTGTGGGATATAGCAAAAGCAGCGCTTAGAGGGAGATTTATAGCATTAAATGAATATCTTAGAAAAGAAGAAAGATCTTTCCTGATACGCTCCCCTCCTCGCACCCTCCACCCTCTGTTAGGCCCCAGTGTGTGTTGTTTTCCTCTATGTGTCCATGTGTTCTCCTCATTTAGCTCCCACTTATAAGTGAGAACATGGGGTATTTGGTTTTCTGTTCCTGCATTAGTTCCCTGAAGCCTCTAGCTTCATCCATGTTCCAGTGAAGAACATGATCTTATTCTTTTTTATGGGTGCATACTAGGCTTAACACCTGGGTGACAATAATCTGTACAACAAACCCCCATGACACAAGTTTACCTATACTATCCCTTAACTTAAAATAAAAGTTAAATAAAAAAAGAAGAAAGATCTGAAATTACTAGTCTAAGCTTCCATCTTAGGAAACTAGAAAAAGGAGAGTGAATTAAGTCTAAAGTAAGCAGAAGTAAAGAAATAATACAAATTAGAGGGGAAATCAATTAAACCAAAAACAGGAAATCAATGGAGAAAATCAACAAAACCAAAAGCTGCTTATATGAAAAGATAAATAAATGTGATAAGTCTCTATCCAGGTTAACCAAGAAAAATGAGAGAGGACATAAATTATTAATATCAGAAATGAAAGCGGGAATATCACTATAAATCTCATGGATATTAAAAGTATATTGAAGGAAAACTATGAACAACCCTATGCCAACAAATTTGGTGACCTAGATAAAATAGACCAATTATCTGAATGACACAGTCTGCCAAAACTCATACAAGAATAAAGAGACCATCTGAACAGGCCTTTATTTATTAAATATTTTGAATCAATAATTAATAACCTTCTAAAACAGAAAGCACCAGACCAAGATGGGTTCACTGATGAATTATCCTAAACATTTAAAGAAGAAATTACACAAATTCTCTATCATCTCTTTCAGAAGATAGACACAGAGGGAATACTTTATAATTCATTGTGGGTTCAACCTTATCCTAACACCAAACTCAGACAAAGATAGTACAAGAAAACTAAACTATAAGCCAGTACCTTTCATGAACATAAATGCAAACATCTTCAACAAAATATTGGCAAATGAGATTCTAGAACATATAAAATGGATTATACACCACTAAGTAAATGGCATTCCAGGTATCCAAGGCTGGTTCATCATCTGAAAATAAATTAATGTAATCCATCACAACAACTGGCTAAAGAAGAAAAATCTCAAGGTCATATTAGTATAGAAAAATAATTTGATAAAACCCAATGCCTATTTATAATAAAAACTCATAGAAAATTCAGAGTAGAGGGAAACTTCCTCAACTTGCTAAAGGAAATGTACAAAAATCCTACTTCTAATGTCATAGTTAACAGTGAGAAACTAGAAGTTTTCTCACTAAGAGTAGAAACAAAATAGGGATGTCCTCTCTCACCACACTTTCAATGTCATACTACAAATCCTAGCTAATGCAATAAGAAAAAGAAATAGAAATAAAGAAAATAAAATAAAAGGTATACAGATTGGGAGGGAAGAAATAAAATCTTATTTGCAGATGATGTGATTGATTATGCAGAAACTCTAAAAGCACTGGGGGAAAAAATCTAGAATTAGGAAGTGATTATAGCAAGGTTGTGAGATATGAGGCTAATATAAAAAAGTCAATAGCTTTTGTATATACAGTAATGAACAATGGTCCAGCATAAAGAATTTGAAATTAAAAACATAATAAAATTTATATTAGGACTCTCAAAAATGAAATACATAGGTATAAATCTAACAAAATATATACAAGATCCATACAAGGAAAACTATAAAATTCCAAAGAATGGAATCAAAGAATACCTAAATAAAGAGACATTTCATGTTCATCGATAAGAAGACTCAATATTGTTAAGATGTCAGTTCTTCCCAACTTGATCTACAGATTCAATGCAATTCCAGTCAAAATTCTAGCAAATTATATTGTGGATATTGACAAAGTTATTATAAAGTTTATAAAGAGAGGCAAAAGACCCAGAATAGTCACCACAATACTGAAGGAGAAAGACAAAGTTGGAGTACTAGCAACTACCTAACTTCACAACTTACTATAAAGCTATAGTAATCAAATAATGTGGTATTAGTGAAAAAATAGACAAATAGATTAATGGAACAGAATAAAGAGTCCAGAAATAGACCCACACAGATAAAGTTGACTCATCTTTTACAAAGGAGAAAAGGCAATTTAATGGAGAAAGAATAGTCTTTTTAATAGATGGTGCCGAAACAACTGAATGTCCACATGCCAAAAAATAAATGAATCTAGACACAGACCTCATACCTTTCACAAAAAATAATTCAAAATGGATCATAGACTTAAATGTAAAAAGCAAAACTATAAAACTCCTAGAAGAAAACAGGAAAAAATCTAGATGACCTCGAGTTTGGCAATGAATTTGTAGATACAACACCAAAGGCACAATCCATGAAAGAAAGAACTCATAAGCTGGTCTTTAATATAATTTAAAACTTCTGCTCTGCAAAAGACACTTTCAAGGAAATGAAAAGACAAGCCACAAACTGGAGAAAATTATTACAAAAGACATATCTGATTTTAAACTGTTATTCAAAGTATACAAAGAACTATTAAACAATAACAAAAAGAACCTGATTTTTAAAATGGGCAAAAGATCTAAACAGACATATCACCAAAAAAAGAAAAAGAAAAAGAAAAACCAGATGGCAAACAAGAGGATTGCAAATTAAAATAACACAAGAGTCAGGGGAAATGGCAGATAACATCATAGGCTATAAGGGGATTGCAAATTAACACAAGAGTCAGAGAAGATGACAGATAGGAGGCAGGGCTTGTTACTTGTGGAAGGTATCTGAGTTATCAGCAGCAAATCCATATGGGTCTGCAGCAACCTCAATTTTTGCCTCCTCAGAAGAAAGAATTCTACTGAGGGGCATAAGGCAGAATAAGGGACTAGGGCAAGTTTCAGAGCAGAAGTGGAAGTTTATTTTAAAAGACTTTAGAACAGGAAAGGAAAATATGCTTGGAAGACACCCAAGCAGACACCTGAAGGTCAAGTGCAGTGTTTGACCTTGATCCTAGGACATTATTGGCTGGTCCCTTTTCCCATGATTCTCCCCTTCGGGTGGGCTGCCCGGGTGTACAATATCTCCCTCACCCTTGGGAAGTATATGCAGTGTGTTTAGGAAGTTGTACACATGCCCATCTAAGGCTTTCTTCCCTTTTCTGGTTAAATGCCTTCAAAAGGTCATACTCCACCATTTTGTCTCTTAACATGCATACCCAGGAAGTTGCTTCTCCCTGAGCCTGCATTCAATCAACACTCTCGTGCAACAGATGTGGACCATCAGGTAATGTCTTCTCCCTGGCACCAGCTGCCAATTTATCACTTCTAGAGAAGCAATGTGATAATTGCTGAACCATCACCTGACACTCCTAGTAGGTGAGAGAGCCCTCTCCTGCCCTATTCATGCCTGTCTAATTACCTGTAACAGGATGATGTACAACTCCCACTTGGACAGACAGAACAGCATGTGGAGACTCACACCATGGACTTTTGCTCTAGAACCATACAGGGTTGTACAAGAAAGACAAAATAAGTCACAGATTCTTAGAAAGAAGCAGCAAACCACTGCAAATTCTGTGAGACAGACAAAAAACTATGAGTTCCCAAAGTGTGAAAGGGGGAAAATCTGCTTTAGAACACAAATCCCTACTAGGGAACTTGGAAATTGAGATTATGGGAGAAGGATTTAACTTTACCCAGAGCTGAAACAGATTTGGCATGAAATATAAAAGTAGACGCAGCAATGGGAAGAGCCTTTCAGGGACTCTAATTCTCTGGCTTGAATCCAGAGAAGCCATTCCTGACTATATTTTACAGGAGGCCCTGGCGAAGGCAGTTGGCAAACTTTCTGAGGGGTCACAGGGAGAAAGAAGTTTCCAACTAAACTTTGTAACAATTTTGACTGGGTGCAAAATCTTTTGAGCAGAATCCAGGGCAAACAGAAACTGCTGCAGAAAAAAGATCAGGAGTTGTGCCGAAAGTGTTGGCAGATTAGGAGGGGCAAAGCCTGAAAGTCCTGTTTCCTTTCTCAGGGAGGGAAGCTTATAGGCTGGGGTTACGTCTGAGTCCCTGCTTCCAGCTGCCTGGAGGTAAACTTGGTGCTGTTAGTGGGATGTGCCCGGAGAAAGACTGAGCTTGCCAACTGCCTGGGAGCTGGGTGATGCCTATCACTACTGGCTTCCCCCATTTCCCGAGCAACAGAGGCAGCCATAATTCCCCATGAAACATAACCCCATTGGCCCAAGTACCACCCATCCCCCAAGAGTGGCTGCAGAAAGCCCCATCCAAGGAGAGTCTAAGTTCAAATGATGGAATTTCTCTATTGGTCCTGGTAGATGGTCACAAAAGACATCAACTCTTGGGAGCTTGATGCCCCCACCCATCAACTGAGAAACGCAAATTTTTACCCTGCAACCTTAGGGCAAGCTTATATCCCCCTCCTACTATTGCAGTTGGTGCTCTCTCAAAAGTGCCACCTCCTAGCTGGAGGCAAACCAACTCAGGACATTACAGCAGCTCATGACAGTATAATCCTGCTCCAAGGAAGGAGAAAACAACAGCTAATTCCACTTCCTGCAACATCAAGCTAACCAGTGGTCCTCAATCTGTCCGTGTGACAACTTCACTGCTAATGTAATCATCATTTGAGAAAGCCAGCAAACTAAACATATATATAACCAAGGACTCTCACAGATTCTACTCCACTGCCCTGCCATCTCCAACAGAGCAGGTGCTGGTATTCATGGCTGATATAAGCACAGATGCATAGTATATGGGCCAGAATGCACCATTCCTCTTGGCACAGTCCCTCACGGCTTCCCTTGACTAGGGGATGGAGTTCCCTAACCCCTTGAGCTTCCTGGGTGAGGCAATGACCCACCCCACTTCTGCTCACCCTCTGTGGGCTGCGGCCACTGTCTAACCAGGCCCAATGAGATGAGCTGGGTATCTTAGTTGAAAATACAGAAATCACTTGTCTTCTGTGTTGATCTTGCTGGGAGCTGCAGACTGAAGCTGTTCCTATTCACCCATCTTGCCTATTTAATTTTAGTTCAAATAATTTTTAAATTTTAATCTTGATTTTGTTGTTGACCCAAAGATCATTCAAGAGCATGTTATTTAATTTCCATGTGTTTACATAGTTTTGAGGATTCCTTTCAGAATTGATTTCCAATTTTATTCCACTGAGATCTGAGAGGGTATTTAATATAATTTTGATTTTCCTACATTTTTTGAGATTTGTTTTGTGGCCTATCATATGATCTGTCTTGGTTAATGTTCCATGTGCTGATGAAAATAATGTATATGCTACAATTGTTGGGTAGAATGTTCTATAAATTTCTGTTAAGTCCATTGCTCTAGGGTATAGTTTAAGTCCACTGTTTCTTTGTTAACTTTCTGTCTTAATGACCTGTCTAGTGCTGTCAGTGGAGTATTGAAATCCTCCACTATTATTGTGTTGCCATATGTCTCATTTCCTATATCTAATAATAATTTTTTTATAAATTGAGGTCTCCTGTGTTAGGTTCATATATATTTAGGATTGTAATATTTTCATGTTGGACTGATCTTTTTATTTTTATCCCTCTTTGTCTTTTTTAGCTGTTGTTGTGATTGGTGGGGGAGGGGCATCTGTCATTACTGAGGCTTGAGTAGGTGGTTTTCCCTTCACAATGTAAACAAAGCCACCTGGAAGTTCAAACTGGGTGGAACCCACCATAGCTCAGCAAAGCTGCTATAGCCAGACTGCCTCTCTAGGTTCCTCCTCTCTAAGCAGATCATCACTGAATGAAAGGCAGCAGCCCCAGTCAGGTACTTATAGATAAAACTCCCATCTCCCTGAAACAGAGCATGTGTGGGAAGGGGCACCTGTGGGTGCAGCTTTAGCAGACTTAAATGTTCCTGTCTGCCAGCTCTGAAGAGACCAGAAGATCTCCCAGCACAGCACTTGAGCTCTCCTAAGGGACAGACTGCCTCCTCAAGTAGGTCCCTGACCCCCATGCCTCCTGACTGGGAGACACCTCCCAGCAGGGGTTGACAGACACCTCATATAGGAGAGCTCCAGCTGGCATCTGGTGGGTGTCCCTCTGTGATGAAGCTTCCAGAGGAAGGAACAGGCAGCAATCTTTGGTATTCTGTAGTCTCTGCTGGTGATACCCAGACAAGCACGGTCTGGAGTGGACCTCCAGCAAACTCCAGCAGACCTGCAGCAGAGGGGCCCGACTGTTAGAAAAAAAGCTAACTGCAGAAAGGAATAGCATCAAATTCAACAAAAAGGACATCCACACAGAAACCCCATCTAAAGGTCACCAACATCAAAGACCAAAGGTAGATAAATCCACAAAGATAAGAAAAAAACAGTGCAAAAAGGCCGAAAATTCCAAAACCCAGAATGCCTCTTCTTCTCCAAAGGATCACAATTTCTTGCCAGCAAGGGAACAAAACTGGATGGAGAATGAGTTTGATAAATTGACAGACATAGGCTTCAGAAGGTGGGTAATAGCAAACTCCTTTGAGCTAAAGGACCATGCTCTAACCCAATGCAAGGAAGCTAAGAACCTTGATAAAAGGTTAGAGGAGCTGCTAACTAAAATAAACAGTTTAGAGAAGTACATAAATGACCTGATGGAACTGAAAAACAGCACAAGAACTTTGTGAAGTATACACAAGTATCAATAGCCAAATTGATCAAGCAGAAGAAAGGATATTAGAGATTGAAGATCAGCTTAATGAAATAAAGTGTGAAGACAAAATTAGAGAAAAAAGAATGAAAAGGAATGAACAAAAGCCTCCAAGAAATATGGTACTATGTGAAAACCCCAAACCTATGTTTGATTTGTATACTTGATAGTGATGGGAAGAATGGAACCAAGTTGAAAAACCCTCTTCAGGATATTATCCAGGAGAACTTCCCCAACCTGGCAAGACTGGCCAACATTCAAATTCAGGAAATACAAAGAATGCCACAAACATACTCCTCAAGAACAACCCCAAGACACATAACTGTCAGATTCACCAAGGATGAAATGAAAGAATGTTAAAAGCAGCCAGAGAAAAAGGTTGTGTTACCAACAAAGCGAAGCCCAGCAGACTAACAGTGGATGTCTCTGCAGAAACCCTACAAGCCAGAAATGAAATCTAATCAAAGAGCTTCTGCACAGCCAAAGAAACCATCATCAGAGTGAACAGGCAACTTACAGAACGGGAGAAAATTTTTACAATCTATTCAACTGACAAAGGGTTAACATCCAGAATCTACAAGCAACTTAAACAAATTTACAAGAAAAAGCAAACAATCCCATCAAAAAGTGGGCAAAGGATATGAACAGACACTTCTCAAAGAACACGCTTACACAGCCAACAAACATATGAAAAAAAGCTCATAATCACTGGTCGTTAGATAAATGCAAATCAAAACCACAATGAGATACCATCTTACACCAGTTAGAACAGTGATCATTAAAAAATCAGGAAACAACAGATGCTGGAGAGCATGTGGAGAAATAGAAATGCTATTACATTGTTGGTGGGAGTGTCAGGGTGTGGGGGATAGGGGAGGGATAGCATTATGAAAAATACCTAACATAGATGACGAATTGATGGGTGGAGTAAACCACAATAGTACGTGCATAACTACGTAACAGACCTGCAAGTTCTGCACATGTATCTCAGAACTTAAAGTACAATTAAAAAAAAGAAAAATACTTTAAAAATTATTTGAACTGAACAATAATAGTGACAAACTTATTAAAGTCTCTGGAGCACAGCAAAAGTGGCGCTAAGAGAGAATTTTATAGCATTAAATATCTAATCACAAAGTTGGAAAGAGCACAAATAAACTATCTAAGGTGACATGTCAAGGAACTAGAGAAACAAGAACAAACCAAACCCACACCCAGCAGAAGAAAAAAAATAACCATGACCAGAGCAGAACTAAATGAAATTGAAACAACAACAGTAACAAAAATACAAAAGATAAATGAAACAAAAAGCTGGTTATCTGAAAAGATAAACACAACTGATAGACCATTAGCAAGATTAATCAATAAAAGTAAAGATCCAAATAAGTTCAATTAGAAACAAAATGGGAGATATTACAACTGATATCACAGAAATGCAAAAGATAATTCAAGGCTACTATGAATGCCTTTATACACACAAACTAGATCTGGAGGAGACAGATAAATTCCTGGAAATATACGATCCTCCTAGATTAAATCAGGAAGAAAGAGAAACTGTGAAGAGACCAATAACAAGTAACCAAATTGAAACAATAAAAATGCCAACAACAACGACAAAAGTCCAGAACCAGATGGTTTCATAGCTGAATCTTGTCAGGCATTCAAAAAAGAACTGGTAGCAATCTTACTGAAACTATTCCAAAAGATAGAGAAGGAGGAAATCCTTTAAATCATTCTATGAAACCAGTATCACCCTAATACCAAATCCAGGAAGTGACATAACAAAGAAAACTACAGACCAATATGCCTGACGAACATAGATGCAAAAATCCTCAACAAAATACTAACTAATCAACTCCAACAGCATATCAAGAAGATAACACACCATGATCAACACAACCTTTTTCTCTGGCTGCTTTTAACATTCTTTCCTTCATTTCATCCTTGGTGAATCTGACAGTTATGTGTCTTGGGGTTGTTCTTGAGGAGTATGTTTGTGGCATTCTTTGTATTTCCTGAATTTGAATGTTGGCCTGTCTTGCCAGGTTGGGGAAGTTCTCCTGGATAATATCCTGAAGAGGGTTTTATACCACAGATGCAGGGATGGTTTAACATAGGCAAGTCAGTAAAGGGAATATATCACATAAACAGAATTAAAAACAAAAGTCACATGATCATCTCAATAGATGCAGAAAAAGCATTTGACAACATTCAGCATCTCTTTATGATGAAAACCCTCAGCAAAATCAGTGTAGAAGGGACACATTTCAAGGTTATACAAGCCATCTTTGACAAACCCACAACCAACATTATATTGAATGGGAAAAAGTTGAAAGCACTCACCCTGAGAACTGGAACAAAATGAGGATGCCCACTTTCGTCACTTCTATTCAACATATAACTGGAAGTCCTAGCCAGAGCAATCAGACAAGAGAAAGAAATAAAGGACATCCAAATCAGTAAAGAGGAAATCAAGCTGTCACTGCTCACTGATGATATAATCGTATACCTAGAAAACCCTAAAGACTCATCCAAAAAACTCCTAGATCTGATAAACGAATTTCATAACATTTCAGGATAAAGAATCAAGGTGTACAAATCACTAGCACTTTTATACAACAACAAAGATCAAACAGAGAATCAAATCAAGAACTCGACCCCTTTTACAATAGCTGGAAAATAAATAAAATGCTTAGGAATATACCTAAGGAAGTAAAAGGTCTCTACAAGGAAAAGTACAAAACACTGCTGAAAGAATTCATAGATACCACAAAAAAATGGAAATACATCCCATACTCATGGATGGGTAGAATCAACACTGTGGAAATGACCATACTGTCAACAGCAATCTACAAATTCAATGCAATTCCCCTCAAAATACCATTATCATTCTTCACAAAACTAGCAAAAGAACTCTAAAATTCAAATGGAATCAAAAAAGAGCCCACATAGCCAAAGCAAGACTAAGCAAAAAGAATAAATCTGGAGGCATCACATTACCTAACTTCAAACTATACTAAAATAATATAGTTACCATAACAGCATGGTACTGGTATAAAAAGAGGCATGTAAAGCAACGGAACAGAATAGGGAACCCAGAAATAAAGTCAAACACTTACAGTCAACTGATCTTTGACAAAGCTAACAAAAACATAAAGTGGAAAAAGGCTACCCTATTCAACAAATGGTGCTGGGATAACTGGCAAGCCACATGTACAGGAATGAAGCTGGATCCTCATTTCTCACCTTATACAAAAATCAATTCAAGGTGGATCAAAGACTTCAATCCAAGACCTGAAACCATACAAATTCTAGAAGATAAATCAGAACAACTCTTCTAGACATTGGCTTAGGCAAAGGCTTCATAACCAAGAACCCAAAAGCAAATGGAACAAAAGCAAAGAAAATAGATGGGACCCAATTAAGCTTAAGTTTCTGTACAGCAAAATAAATAATCAGCAGAGTAAACAGACAACCCACAGAGTAGGAGAAAATATTTGTAAACTATGCATCTAACGAAGGACTACTATCCATCATCTACAAAGAATTCAAAGAAATAGGCAAGGAAAAAGCAAATAATCTCATCAAAAAGTGAGCAAAAAATATGAACAGACAATTCTCAAAAGAACATGTAGAAATATGGAAATGGCAAACAAATGTATGAAAAAATGCTCAACATCAGTAATTAACAGGGGAAATGCAATAAAAAACAATGAGATGCCATCTTACTCTGCAAGAAAGGCCATAATTAAAAAGAAAAAGAAAAAAAATAAATGTTGATGTGGATGTGGTGAAAGGGAACACTTTTACACTATTGGTGGGAATGTAAACTAGAACAACCAATATGGAAAACAGCATGGAGATTCCTTAAAGAAGTAAAAGATCAATAAAATACTGGCAAACAGTATGCAACAGCACATCAAAAAGCTTACCCAAAACAATCAAGTAGGCTTCATCCTGGTGATGCAAGGCTGGTTCAACATACACAAATCTATAAACGTAATCCACCACATAAACAGAACCAAAGACAAAAACCAAATGATTATCTCAATAGATGCAGAGGTCTTTGAAAAAATTCAACAGCCCTTTATGCTAAAAACTCTTAATAAACGAGGTATCGATGGAACATATCTTAAAATAATAAAAACTATTTATGACAAACCCACAGCCAATATCATACTCAACAGGCAAAAATTACAAGCGTTCCCTTTAAAAACTGGCACTAGACAAGGATGCCCTCTCTTACCACTCCTATTCAATATAGTATTGGAAGTTCTAGCCAGAGCAATTAGGCAAGAAAAAGAAATAAAGGGCATTCGATTATGAAAAGAGGAAGTCAAATTGTTCCTATTTGCAGATGACATGATTGTCTATTTAGAAGAACTCACCATCAAAGCCCAAAACCTCTGTAAGCTGGTAAGCAATTTTGGCAAAGTCTCAGGATACAAAATCAATGTGTAGAAATCACAAGCATTCCTATACACCAACAACAGACAAACAGAGAGCCAAATCATGAGTGAACTCCCATTTACAATTGCTGCAAAGAGAAAAAAATACCTAGGAATACAACTAACAAAGGATGTAAAAGATCTCTTCAAGGAGAACTACAAGCCACTGCTCAAGGAAATAAAAGAGGACACAAACAGATGGAAAAACATTCCATGCTCATGGTTAGCGAGAATCAGTATTGTGAAAACGGCCATACTGCCCAAAGTAATTTATAGATTAAACGCTATCCCCATCAAGCTACCAATGATCTTCTTCACAAAACTGGAAAAAACCACTTTAAACTTCATACGGAACCAAAAGAGCCCACACAGCCAAGACAATTCTAAGTAAAAAGAACAAAGCCAGAGGCACCACTCTACTTGACTTCAAACTATTCTACAAGGCTACAATAATCAAAACAGCATGGTACTGATATCAAAACAGAGATGTAGGCCAATGGAACAGAACAGAGGTGTCAGAAGCAACACCTCACATCTACAACCATCTGATCTTTGACAAACAAGACAAAACAAGCAATGGAGAAAAGATTTCCTGTTTAATAAATGGTGTTGGGAAAACAGGCTAGACACATGCAAGAAGCTGAAACTGGACCCCTTCCTGACACCTTATACAAAAATTAACTCTAGGCGGATTAAAGACTTAAACATAAGCACTAACACCATAAAAACCCTAGACAAAAACCTAGGTAATACCATTCAGGACATAGGCACAGGCAAGGACTTCATGACTAAAACACCAAAAGCAATGGCATTAAAAGCCAAAATGGACAAATGGGATCTAATTAAATTTAAGAGCTTCTGCACAGCCAAAGAAACAATCATTAGAGTGAACCAGCAACCAACAGAATGGAAACAATTTTTGCAATCTACCTGTCTGACAAAGGACTAATATGCAGAATCTACAAAGAACTGAAGAAGATTTGCAAGGAAAAAAAAAAAACATTCAAAAGTGAGCAAAGGATATCAACAGATACTTTTCAAAAGAAGACACTTATGCGGCCAACAAACATATGAAAAAATGCTCATCATCATTGATCATTACGGAAATGCAAATCAAAACCACATTGAGATACCATCTCATGCCAGTTAAAATGGTGATAATTAAAAAATCTGGAGACAACAGATGCTGGAGAGGATGTGGAGAAAAAGGAACATTTTTACACTATTAGTGGGAGTGTAAATTAGTTCAACCATTATGGAAGACTGTGGCGATTCCTTAAGGATCTAGAAATAGAAATTCCATCTGACCCAGCAATCCCATTACTGGGTATACACCCAAAGGATTATAAATCGTTCTACTATAAAGATACATATACACACATATGTTCATTGCAGCGCTGTTTATGATAACAAAGACCTGGAACCAACCCAAATGTCCATCAATGATAGAATGGACAAAGAAAAGGTGGCACATATAAACCACAGAATACTATGCAGCCATAAAAAACAAGTTTGTGTCCTTTGTAGAGGCATGGATTAATCTAGAAACCATCATCCTCAGCAAACTGACACAAGTACAGAAAGCCAGACAACACATGTTTTCACTCATAGGCAGGTGATGAACAATGAGAACACATGGACATGGAAGAGAACAACACTCACTGGGCTAGGTTGCGGAGTGAAGGGGAGGAGAAGGGAGGGACAGCAGGGTGTGGGGAGTATGGGAAGGGATAACAACTGGAGAAATCCTGATGTAGGCAACGGCGGCGGGGGGGGGTGTGTGGGGATGGAGACAGCAAACCACCATGGCATGTATGTATCTATGCAACAATCCTGTAGGATGCAGGATGTACACATGTACCCCAGAACCCAAAGTACAATTAAAAAAAAAGTAGATCTACCATTTGATCCAGTAATCACACTACTGGATATCTACCCAGAGGAAAAGACATCATTATAAGAAAAAGACACTTGCACACACATATTTATAGAGCACAATTCACAATTGCAAAAACATGGAACCAGCCTAAATGCCCATCAACCAATGAGTAAAGAAAATGTGATATATATATGTGTGATATATGTGCGCCCACACCTGCACACACATACACCATGAAATACTACTCAGCCATAAAAAGGAAAAAAATGATGGCATTCACAGCAACCTGGATCAAATTCAAGACCAATTCTTCTTCTAAGTGAATTAACTAAGGAATGGAAACCAAACATTTTATGTTTTCACATATAAGCAGGAGCTAAGATATGAGGACGCAAAGACATATGAATGATATCATGAATTTCTGGGACTCGAGGAAGCGTCTGGGGGGTGAGGGATAAAAGACTACACATTGGGTACAGTGTACACTGCTCAGATGATGGGTGCACCAAAATCTCAGAAATCACCACTAAAGAACTTTGCCATGCAACCAAACACAGCCTGCTCCTGCAAAACTACTGAAATAGCAACAACAACAAAAAACTACGTATCTATTAGAATGGCTAAAATTAAAAACTCTGAGAACGCAAAATGCTGACAAGGATATGGACTAACAGGAACTCTGATTCATTCCTGGTGTGAATGCAAAATGGAAAGTCACTTAGAATATAGTTTAGCAGTTTTTTTTCAAAACTGAACATATTCTTATCAATGACCTAGAAGTCATGTTCCTAAGTATTTACCCAAATGAGTTGAAAACTTACATCTAGCTAACACACATGGATATTTATAGAAGCTTTATTTGTGCAGGACGAGAAGCTCACATCTGAAATGCTTGGAATCAAAAGTGTTTCAGATTTTGAATGTTTTCAGATTTTGGAATATTTGCATACACATAATGAAATATCTTGGGAATGGGGCCCAAGTCTCAACATGACATTTCCTTATGTTTCATATATACCTTATATGTAGAGCCTGAAGGTAATTGATAGAATACTTTTAATAATTTTGTGCATGAAACAGTTTGTGTACATTGAGCCATCAGAAAGCAAATGTATCACTATCTCAGCACTTGTGTGGACAATCTGTGGTTGTTTGTCATCACCATCATTCCTGACTATGAATTTATAGCTACCAATAACCAATCACTTTCTCATATTTATTCACATATAAGTACTTAACAGTAAAAAATATGACTTATTAATATTGTGAAAAAATAATGTGTTCAGGATAACTAGGCAGCATAGTAGCATCACTAGAATACCTATATCAGCTGTTAAGTAACAGCAGGAACTAACAATGGCACACGAGGTCAGGTGTAGAATTTTCCACTTGTGGCATCATCTTGGTGAAGTTTTGGATTTTGGAGCATTTTGGGTTTCAGATTTTATGACTGGGGATGCTTAGCCTATAATTAACAAAGCTTGGAAATAACCAAGATGTCCTTCAATAGGTGAATAGTTTAATAAACTGTAATATAGCCAGACAATGGAATTTATTCAGCAGAAAGAAGAAATATGCTATCTAGCTATGAAAGAGACAAAAGAACTTTAAATGCATATTGATATGTGAAATAAGCCAATCTGAAAAGGCCAAAATTCTGTATGATTCCATATATAACACATTCTGAAAAAGGCTCAGTAATACAAACTACCAGTCTTATGAAAGACTGAACCATAGAAATGCATAATGCATAGAGAAAAGAAATAATCCAAGTCTGCCAAGAAAAGGTCCTGAAATGTCTAAGCTGCAGGAAAGGATATTGGGAGAATAAACTAGTTTCGAAGAGTGATTATTTATGGGAAAGTTGGGAACAGGGAGAAGTCAATAGTGACCTCAAGGTCGCCTATTGGTGGTACAGAATAAAAGGGGTCATGTGTCCCTCAGAACCAGGACAAGTTAGCGGAGGACAAGAAGTTTTTGATAGAAGATGGTGAGTTAGGTTTATCCAGGCTACATTTTAGTTTCCAAGTAGAAACATTCAGTGAATAAGTTTGAATGTGTGACAGACACTCAGAAGAGAGATTGAGATACAAAGTTGAAAGCCATCTGCTTTCAACTGATAGAAGACACAAGCACCAATGAGATCCAGAGGTATAGAGCAGAGAGAAAAGCAAAGGGCAGAGAATGGACATCTCTGTGGCTGAATCTCTGCCTGAAGTGCTCAAGCTCCTCTGCAGAACAAAGTCACCGGGCATCCATCACTCCAAACTCTGCCTTTGAAATCCTCCTCCTTCAATGTAAACCTAAGGTAATTAATCAAAAGAGACAAAAACCTCCAGAGATTTGCTCTTCTTTTGTACTAATCATCTTTCCTCTCCAGGCTCCTCTCCAGAATCCTCACTGCATCATTTCATAAGCCTGTTCGGAACTTTTACTAGCTGTCACCTTCAGTAAATACCTGCCAAGAAAAGTTTTCAAGTGTGTGATATCTAACAAGCTGGACACTTAAAGCAGTTATTAAAATAGGGCTTGCAGACATGACAGCTAGGGCTAACAGCTCCAGAACTATTACAGGTGAACATTTCAAAGCCCTTAACAAGAGTTTTTTTCTTTCTAATTCCTGGATCACTGACCTCATTAGCTCCTTGGCTCTTATTCCCATGTGAGCTCAATTCCTCCCTGTCCATTGTCAGAGTCAACAACAGTCTTGTGCTCTTCGGTCCCATTGTGTCTCAAGAGTTCTGTCATGGATACATTCATCTACATGACCCTTAACATTTCAAGGATGGTGGGTGTCCAAAATTGACCACTCAGAGAGAAGTTTGGATTTTTTTCTTGTTCTTTATAACTTTGATAATTTGTGGTCATTTTTTGAGCAAATGAGGCTTTTAGGCTTCTGTTTGGTAAGGATGTTTTGGCCTCTGCTCTCAGCCAAAGAAAGAAGCAAGTCATTTCATGCACGTATTTCATTGCCCCAGGGCCAGGCTCACATCTGCTACAGGCAGGTCTTGGCACCAGCTGCCTATGCTTCCTGAGAGAAGGGCATAGGGAAGGAGGTGTTCCGACGCATTGAAATCAGTCATCTTTTCCTTACACTCAACACAGCATCCACATGGGTGCCTTAGTTCAACCTAGGCCAACAAGTCTGAACTTAAGAAACTCATTCCTGGGCACAGAAATAAACACCAGCTCCCAATGTACCCCTAGTAACACCCCTATCTCTAAGATGCTTTTTGACAAGTAGAAAGAGTCCTAACAAGAGATTTAAAAGCATCCTATGAACTGTGATCTTTAAGTGATTCAGAGCCCTTTTCCACTTTTCAAACATCAACTCATTATGTAAGCACATTTAATACTTTCTTGGGTATAGAGCTGTGCTGGGCATTTTACAAAGCTAATTAAACAGGCATTTATGATTTAAGGAAGACAGTGTCAGTGAGGACAGAAGAACCAATTCAGGACATAAGGGAAATGAAACGAATACCACATGGCTGTGCCGATAAAATACAAGACTAAATGTGTTACTGGGTGTCTACTGGCAGCAACAGGACCATCCAGCTGGCCTGGGAAATTCCAAAGCTTCTAAAGTAAGTTTATTAAAGTTCATTGTGACTATTATTTATCTTTTTAAGCCTGTATATTCATTAGTAGGAGCTAGTGATGCCCAACAAAGTAGATCACTGACAATGTATTTCTGTCCTTCCATTCTGCAGACAGAACTTCACAGAAGTAGACAGACACCCTGAAGGCAGGCCTCTGGCCCTTTCTTATCTTACCCTTCTCAGTCCAAGTTCTGTATGTCTTTGCTTGCTTAGCTTTAGTCTAGTCTGATCATTCCTACTTGGGATCCATTCTTTCTTCTCTAGATTTCCTTCTCAGAACCATCTGCTCACCCACAGAAGACAAAACCCAGGTCTGTCCATCTTAATCCCAATAATGCACCTAGTTCAGACAGTCAAGCGATGTGCATACTAGCTAAAATCAATGAAAGGACCAGAGTCACTAGGGTCACCATTTAATATTGAGGTCTCAAGTTTCCCAAAGAAGTCAGAATCATTTGGAATTTGAATAACATTGCAAAGTAGGTAGGAAAAATATGCATTAGATCTAGGGCCTGGCAAAGAGTTTTAAAACAGAATGTAAAGTTCTTGTTATGCCTTGTAGGAAAGCACAGCTACATTTTTTATTAACAGTGGTCAGTTCTGTTGTGAGGGCATTGGTTAGTTTAAACTACTGGACAGAAGGCATATCTGAAATGGTTCTGGGAATAACCCAGCAGGGCCAGGAAAAGACCTAAGCTCTCAGATGGTAACAAAGCACCAGGAGGCCCTGTGGCCATCAACTCAATGTCTTCTGTGGCTAGTGTGAATATGCCCATTGTGGAGTCAGCATGGTCCCTTCAGATTCAGCCCTATTGTTCTGTCTGAAACTGAACCCCTTTCTTACACCTTATACAAAAATTAACTCAAGATGGATTAAAGACTTAAACATAAGACCTAAAACCACAAAAACTCTAGAAGAAAACGTAGGCAATACCATTCAGGACATAGGCATGAGAAAGGACTTCATGACTAAAACACCAAAAGCAATGGCAACAAGAGCCAAAATTGACAAATAGCATCTAATTAAACTAACGAGCTTGTGCACAGCAAAAGAACCTATCATCAGCGTGAACAGGAAACCTACAGAACGGGAGAAAATTGTTGCCATCTATCCATCTAACAAAGGGCTAATATCCAGAATCTACAAGGAAGTTAAATATATTTACAAGAAACAAACAAGCAACCCCATCAAAAAGTGGGCAAAGGATATGAACAGACACTTCTCAAAAGAAGACATTTATGTGGCCAACAAACATATGAAAAAAAGCTCATCATCATTGGTCATTAGAGAAAGGCAAATCAAAACCACAATGAGATATCATCTCACGCCAGTTAGAATGTGGATATTAAAAAGTCAGGAAACAACAGATGCTGCAGAGAATGTGAAGAAATAGGAACACTTTTACATTATTGGTGGAAGTGTAATTTAGTTCAACGATTGTGGAAGACAGTGTGGTCATTTCTCAAGGATCTGGAACCAGAAATACTACTTGACCCAGCAATCCCATTACTGAGTATATACCCAAAAGATTATAAATCATTCTACTATAAAGACACATGCACACATGTTTATTGCAGCACTATTCACAGTAGCAAAGACTTGAAAACAACCCAAATGCCCATCGATGATAGGCTGGATAAAGAAAATATGGCACATATACACCATGGAATATTATGCAGCCATAAAAAAGGATGGGTTCATGTCCTTTGCAGGGACATGGATGAAGCTGGAAACCATCATTCTCAGCAAATTAACACAGGAACAGAAAACCAAGCACTACATGTTCTCACTCATAAGTGGGCATTGAACAATAACACATGGACACGGAGGGGAACATCATATACCAGGGCCTGTCAGGGTGTAGGGGCCAGGGGGAGGGATAGCATTAGGAGAAATACCTAATGTAGATGATGGGTTGATGGGTGCAGCAAACCCCCAGGGCATGTAGATACCTATGTAACAAACCTGCATGTTCTGCACATGTATCCCAGAACTTAAAGTATAATAAAAAATAATTTTACAAAAAAAAAGTAGATTGTGGATATAAGGGAGACACAAAAGGCAGGGGTTTAACTGTCAAACGTAAAGCTCATTGATGGTTTCACAGAGAAATGATTCCAAGATGAGTCTTTAGATACATAAAATTTATTTTACATTTGACTTTTAGAATATATGTTTTATAAATAGAGTAAAACATGCAGAAATGCATTTTTCCCTCCCAATTCAAAAATTGCACTCTAGCTGTTCCAGGAATGCAACAAAACCATGTGGTAAATTTTCGGTCTGCTTCTTTTTTGTAAAATTATTTTTTATTATACTTTAAGTTCTGAGGTACATATGCAGAACATGCAGTTTTGTTACATAGGTATACACGTACCTTGGTGGTTTGCTACACCCATCAACTCATCATCTACATTAGGTATTTCTCCTAATGCTGTCTCTCCCCCAGCACCCCCCATGACAATAATAGCAGTGACAATTAAAATGAAAACACAGAGTGGTATGAATTACTAAAAACTTTTGGACATCTGAGTATATATATTTTTTAGGTTTGCCTGGAGGAATTGTGGAGCTGAAGTTAGTCCTTATTTTCCACTAGCCTTACTACCCATGCCTAATTGTAACATGCAGACAGAATGACATGAGTTTGAGTGATTGAGTGAAACCAGACACATTGAACTTCCCAGGTCTAGTAATTAATACCTTGTCACATACGAAGACAGTGGTGCACTCAAGAGGAAAAGCCTGGGAGTAATTATACAGTGGCCAGGTTAGGGCTCAGTAAGTGACACTGACTTATTGGCCCTGAGCTTCTGACACTGCCTGTCAAGATCAATTTATAACAGAAATGACTCATCTACCCTTCTCATTCTAAGATCAAGTGTGTGTCCTCTGCTCAAGGGAGTCTAACTTTCTTTGGCAGACTGACAGAGTCAAAGTTTAATTAACATGTTGATAAATCACATGGAAGCCATCGCCTATTACCCAATTCTCAGATAACCCATTCTATGTCCTATGCTGTCTTTTGCCTAGTCCCTGTGCCTTTATAGAGGATCAATACAAGGACTATCCTGAACTAAATTACAGCATTTATTTGAAGAAAAAAAAAAACCAAAAAACTTATATCTTTTAAAAAAAACAAAACATAGGAAAGAAGAAAATGAAGGAAGGAAGGGAGGGCAGGGAGAGAAACTATTGTTGAGTATCTTTAAGATACAACTAGGCTCTTTCTCTTACAGAGCTATGCGTATTTTTCAGAAGCCTGCTTGATACAACCAAAAGCCAGGCCACTAAGTAGAGCCTTATTTGGACAGAATTGTCCAGACTGGGTGAGTACCTACAGCTGGATTAAAAAGGTATTTTTTAAAAATGACTAGGGTATCTGTGGAGACTCCACGCCAGTGTTAGACAAGAAATTGCAATCCAGCAGTGTTACAAAATTTAGAAAAACCAAAATTTTATGTGACCAATGTATACATCCTTTTTTCACTGTGGTCCAGCTGGAAGACCTGAGATCAGTTGTTTAACCTCTTTAAGCTTCAGTTTCTCATCTCGAAAATAGGAAATTAAATGGCATTATGTATATAAAATTCTCACTATAGTGCTTGGCAAATATGACTCAATAAAACATTAGTTTTTATTACCACCATCACTAGAATGGAGAGACTTCAGAGAAGAGAACAGGAGAACAAGAGAGAGCCCATACTTGAAAGCTAAGGGCTATAGTCTAAAACTTATCCAACTACAAAATCCAATGGTTTAAAAATGTATCTTTTATTTTATTAAGACCAAATAGATTGATATCTCATATAATGTTAAGATGAATTGTGTTTTTCAGAAACTTAAGCATTCTAAACCTTCATAAATTCCATTAAACATGGTGTTTATAATACTTACTGGATGAACTTATATTTTATATTTTGGTATTTCAAATATCATTTGTGACTTGATTTTACTGGGCTTTCTGTGTGCTGCTACTTTTTAAAAGGTAAACGTATTGATACCTTATATAACAAAGTTGAGCTTATATAAAACACCTGTCTTCAAATGCAGGATGAGACTTAATTCAATTTTGGCTAGGTAGCATCTTGCATCTTGTCAGTAAATCCTGTCTAAAATGTCATGCAGAAATAATGGCATAAGGTCTTGTCATTGACATGGATGTCTGAAGTATTGTTTGAAGTCTATCAGGATCTCAGAAACTTTAGTTAAAACAGTAATATCCATGGCTATGACATTACTGAGGTTTGAAAATGTTTGTACAGGCTAAGGAATGAGAAGTATTTATCAAAATTAGAGAACCTATACCAAGTTTGGGCACTGAAGATGGTCACCAAACAGTGGCAGCAATAAATCTTCTCTTACCTCCTTATGTGGTCTCAAACACCTGAAATGGGGATGGGAAAGTACTGCGTGTGTAGGACTGCTCCTTCTACTGCATAATAACATAATTTTTAAAAAATCACCACTCTCTCCATACCATCTCATGGCCTCCACGTCTCCACCATTTGGGAAGCGGTGATGATGGGGGGAACTCAGGAGGTCACTCTGCGTAAATCTTGGAATTAGAGGCTTTTGAATAAAACTCTTCAAAAGGGGATTTCAAAAGTTGTGTTACTTTAATGTCTATGACTAGAATCTGTGAAGCTAATGGAAGCTTCACTGTTGGCATAGGATTGTCCAGGTAAAATGGAGGAAACAACTCCAGACAGTTTGGTTTACAATCAGCCATGTCACTGTCCTCACAGCCACTGTCCTCATAGCTGACACTATCCTGTGGCTGAAAAGCATAACCCCAGGGGCTCAGTGTGCATCCAAGGAGGTTACATCAGTCAGATCTCTCAGCTGCAGATGAGCAGGACTCTAACCTCACAGGCAGAAAGGGCAGTTGCATTTGATAATACTCCCCAAGGTAAGAACAGAAATAAATGTCTACTAAAGTGCAGAATCTAAAGCCTGCCCAGTTCCAACAATGAAGAGGAAGGTTTTTAAAGGTAACCTAATTTTAGTGTCTCACTTAATTATCTCCCAGAAATGTCCCCACTCCTACCATGGGCCCCGCATGGAATTTACACTGGCAAAGAAACCAAGGGCTCTGGATACTGTCTCTGGTACTTACTCTACACCATTTTCTCTACACTTAAAAAAGTCACTTAACTAAGCTGTGATTCAGTTATCATTTATGTCATATGGGTATGATATCAATTCATTGACAATCATTAGAAAAAAGCATCCAGTCCAGACAATGAATTACTCAAATTAGCTCTCAAATTCCATCTTGCTTCCCAAGGCCTCCATTTAATCTAAAATGACCTAATAAGAAAACTGAGATCATGTTATGCTGTCCTATAATACATTTTAAAATACTCAACATACATAGTGTGATATCATGTGTATATTACTTAGAATGAGCTTCACTCAGGCACTAATCAAGAATGGACAAACCAGATGGTCTTCTGGCACTCCGCTCAGGAAATCTGTTCCCCCAAACAGCTACCATAATAACTTGAATAATTCACATCTCAGTAAATAATCAACACTCTGCTATTAGCTTAATGAATATCAGCAATGGGTTTTCAATGATTAAAAATAGTGAGCTGGTGAGTAGCATGATAAATTTTAGAACCTGCTCTTATTGATTACATTAAAGGTATATAGGTATGGGTTGGTTTAAGGCATTTCGGTGACACTCAACTCCTAATGAACAAGGTATAAAATCCAGTGGGATCTATGCTTAACATCTTCAAGGATGATACCCCACTAGCTGGTCCTGTGTTCGGCCATTAATTTAGGAGGCTTTCTAGTTGCCCGATACTGCCTATAAAAGGATGGATTCCTGCTGCTGGAATATGGTTGGTTGTCTCCAATAAACTCCACATGTAAGACAGGGGTTAGAATATGCCAGAGGACAGACAGAAGGGATTTCATTGGGATTGCACAGCTGGTTGTATGTGCAATTTTATGCTTGCTTTCTAGCTATACTTGTTTAAAAAATCTGTATGTGTGGCAGAATTTGATCTGAGATCTGTTGCTGTAAATAAGTGATACTGCAGTTATTAGGCGGTGTTTACCTTTATTGATTTCAACTTTCTCCAGCGGCTTCCTTTATCTATCAGAAAGAACCAAAGAGTTTCTGTATGACCAATTGGCTTGCCACACACAGCTAGTAAGATTGATGTAAGTAAAACTGCTTATTTAAAAAACTCCATTCTCATCAGGCTAGCCCAGAATTTGATTTAATAACCAAGCATTTCACTGTTCTTTGTATTAGAGTATCAATTCAAATAAAAGTTTATCTTAAGTATCTTTCAGGAGTACGTTACACTTGCTGCTGCTTCTCCCCTCATCTCATTTTTGCTTTGGAAAAGACTCAATAAATATTTATTTGACAACTACTAAGTTCAAGGTACTATGCTTGGCACTAAAAGGGTACAATGAGATAGGACTCGAGGTTCGTGAGCTTCAGGAACTTTCATGAAATGATGGAGTTAAACTGGACTAGAAGTTGGGCAATCCAGGCTCTAGTCTGGATTAGCCCAGTAGTACTTCTTTGGGCAAGCCAGCCTATCTCTTAGCCTCATCACTTTGTGTGACAGTAAGGGGGAGCCCCCCCCCAGTTTCTTCCATTTTACCCATATATGATTCTATTATCAAAGGTCGTGAACTTATTCCTGCTGTGCGTGAACTTGTCCTGCTGTGTGTACTAGTTCTTAGGATTACAAAGAAAAAAATATATGGACCCTCCCCTAAGCAGGTCATACAATGTGAGAAAAACAAAGTAGAAATAATTACAATAATAGTATATTTTTATAGTTTATAAATATTATGATCACCATTTCATTGAGAAATATCCAAGGAGCTTAAACCAATGCTGGTGCTTTTCCCCATCACAACAGGTGAATAGCATAAGTCATATCATCTAAGACTATAGGAGAGACAAAACCCATTAGAGTTGGGCTGAGTAATTTTGACTCAAGTTATACAGTTGGACATTGATATCACTCACTGTTCATCAAGTATCATCTAAGGAATACAAAAAGACTTTGTTCAAGCACATATGCCTTGCTATTTTTCCTGGAACTTCTGTCATCAAGATCAGTCTGAGGCAGCATAACCATAAACGTTTGATAATTTTACCTAAAGAGGATAATTATTCACGAAGTTATTTTTATATCATGATAGATAACCTTATCAAATATGTGATAGGTAAGATTTATCAACCTAAGAAAAGGATAAACATCTTTTTAGCTCTTCTCTTCCAATTACGTCCAACAAGATGTCCCACCCTCCAGGTGAACATTTTAAAATCCAAGTCATCATCTCCACCAAACTCACCTTTCCACCCCAACCACCTCAAACCAAGCTTCTCCACCCAATTTCTCCCTCACTAGTAATGTTGCCATTTTTCTCTCAGTCAGTCATATAAGCCTAAAATCTTAAAGCTAACTTTGATCCCTTTTTTTGGTCTCCACTGCTCAAGCTCTATGGATACACTCTGACATATCTCCGTCTCTCCCTTTTTAAATTGTGATAAAATATGAATAATATAAAATGTAACACCTTGACCACTACAAGTATACAGTTCAGTATTGTTAAGTACCTGCACATTGTTGTGCAACCCATCTCCAAAACTATTTTCATGTTGTGAAACTCTAGACCCTTTAAACAACTCCCCATTTTGTCCTCACCCCAGGCTGTCAACCGCCATTATATGTACTGTCTCTGTGAATCTGACTATTCTATAGGTACCTCATGTCAATGAATAACACGATATTTGTCTTTTTCTGACTGGCTTATCATAATGTCCTCAAGGTTCCTCCAAGTTGTAGCATGTGTTAGAGTTTTCTTCCTTTTTAAGGCTAAAAAAATATTTTATTGTATGTATACACCACATTTTCTTTATCCATTTATCTGTCAATGGACATCTGGGCTGCTTCTACCTTTGTGCTACTGTGAATAATGCTGATGTGAACATGTGAATATAAATATTTCTTAGAAACTCTGCTTTCAGTTCTTTTGGGTATATATCCAGAAGGAGAATTGCCAAATCATATAGTATGTCTATTTTTAATTTTTTGAGGGACACCATACTATTTTTCATAGTCTACCAAGCCATTCCCTCCTTCCTTTGCCTATGCCTTCTGCCTTCCCAGCCACATTAGCTCCACCTGTTGAAATACTCTTACCTCTTAGAAACAATTTCACTTGGTACTGGCATTGCATAGTCAATATGCTTCCTCCAAATTCAA
This sequence comes from Sapajus apella, assembly GCF_009761245.1. Lineage (NCBI taxonomy): Eukaryota > Metazoa > Chordata > Mammalia > Primates > Cebidae > Sapajus > Sapajus apella. Next base: position 66,186,911 of record NW_022436946.1, on the reverse strand, counting down.
ATGTCTATCAGCCTATGATTCATCTTCATAGCTCTTATGCATCCATATACCTGTCCTCAGAAACATTCGCCATAACCATAATTTCATGTGCAAAGTCTTGTTTGCTACAATGAAGGCCAGGCGTGGTGGCTCAAGCCTGTAATCCCAGCACTTTGGGAGGCCGAGATGGGTGGATCACGAGGTCAAGAGATCGAGACCATCCTGGTCAACATGGTGAAATCCCGTCTCTACTAAAAATACAAAAAATTAGCTGGGCATGGTGGCGCGTGCCTGTAATCCCAGCTATTCAGGAGGCTGAGGCAGGAGAATTGCCTGAACCCAGGACGCGGAGGTTGCGGTGAGACGAGATCGCGCCATTGCACTCCAGCCTAGGCAACAAGAGCGAAACTCTGTCTCCAAAAAAAAAAAAAAAAAAAAGCCTTAAAGGCAGGGAAGTGGTCTATTTTATTTGCTGCTAAAATTCTAGCATTCTACATTGCTAGGCATACAATAAACAGGGAAGAATTAATTATCTTTAAATGTTGAAGGCTTCATATTTTCCTAAATATGACTTCTCCTCTCACTTTTGAAATTCCAAACTCTTAGAATTGAATCAAGTTTATAAATCGTCCTTCTGGAGATTCTCTGAGAGCTCTTTAATTGAGGCTTTAATTTTCTAGTTTGACTGTCTGTATTGATCAGATTGAACTGATAATGGCTAGATAGCCGCTTCTCTTGGGGCAATATAGAACTAGTCATCACTGGATCACATATTGGACTTTCTGCAATTAGCTCTCTTTCCTTTAATTATAGTTATTGTCTTCCAAATTCTCTACGCTAAGAAATAAATAATGAATATCTAATATTGTAAGAGTCTCACAGTAACAGATTCAAGGAATAGATTCAGTAAGTATAGTATTACTATCTCAGTGAGAAATTTAAAACTTGTCTCCTTTTTAATTAGTTTGTTTTATTACTATTTTCCTGCTCTATTGAACAGTTTATAATAAAAGAATCACTACTTTTGCCAAAGAGAGACAACATAAAAATAAGTTAAGACAGGGGAGAATTCTACATGCATGGTACAATTTTAAAATAAAATTATAATACATAATAAAACTCAAAATTACTTGCAGTTGTGGTTTGAAAATCTTAAATATATCATTGAAGAGAAAATTGACTAATAAACAATCTCCCACACACTAACAAATCAGTGTACATATGCAAATAAAATTAACTCATGCTATAAAAGGCTAAAAAGAAATCCATAAAACATGTAGTAAGCTGCCATTTTTCCAGAATCATTGGAGGAGAGAGGCAAAGGGTGACCAGGTCCTGCTGAGCCTGGGTTGGGGAGGATAAGATCAGGAAGGAAGGGAGAGGAAGGTGGGAGGAAAACGGGAAGTGACACTAAAGAGCACTGAACGCTTGTTCCAAGAATTCTAAGTTTCTCTGGCTGTCTTGATATATCTTACCAGGCCAGAAGCAGCATCTTAAAGAGCCAAATCATGCTGATACCTCTTTTATCTCCTATTTGGAAGCTATTTGGGACCTGTGTATTAGATTCATGTTTGTACACACTAATAACGAACTAGCACACCATAAAATGGTTAATGCATGCTTTAGATATTTTAAAAAGAGTGAAATACTATGATATCTTAGAGCCCAAGTTGAACGATTTATTAAGATTTTTCTGTGATCTATAACCAAGGTCTTCATATATTTCACTTTGCCTGGGACAGTCCCAGTTAACACTACCTCCAAGCATAGTTCTCCCTTTCATTCTCAAAAGTACTCAGGTTTGGAAGACAAGTTTCATAAGGAATCGATATAGCCATCTAGTTTAAGGCAGTCTGAAAGTTGATTTCTAGAATTCCCTGTAGTCAACTTGTTTACTGGCTGTTGTCTTTTCCTCATCAAAACAGAATAGATCATGCAAGTTAATACTGCAAAGGCTGTAACTCTGGATTCCAGGTAAACAAATTTAGTTATCATTCTAACATTAGCAGTTTTTTCCAGAAAAATCACTCTCTGAAATCAAAGAATATTTAAAGTAACATAATGTTTTCTATAATCTATTTTTTCGCAATATGAATGTATAGCAGATATGTTACTAATTTCAACCTTCTGAGATGTCATTAGATATGGGGCAACAGCAATATTAAAAATTAATTATCTCCATATAGGTTTACATGTGTGTATACATATGTGTGTATTTGGGAGAGTGGAAACGTTTCTGACGCCCCCAGGAACATAAGAGATTTTGGGTCGTGGTTGCCTTACTTGGCAATGACATCATTGTGAGATTTCTATAAAAAGATAAATAAGGGGGAATTTTTATCTTTTTTAGAAAAAAATTAAAATTGCTTTAATGCATCTTACTGTGGCTACTTCTAGCACATGTTATGTGGTTTGTAGGAATTAGGAAAAAGTTACCTTTCTGGATGGACCATGTAGAAAAGGAGTTCCTTTCTCCATACTGAACCAGGGGTGGATCACAGGCTGGACTGAACCCATTGTTTACTGAGAGTGGTGGCACTCATTGTAAAACTAATTTTTTCTAGCTTAGAAAATAGAAACAGTCCCATAAAGACTGCCTGTGAAGTAAATGACCATATTTTACATCGTATTTTTTCACTAGAATTTTTCAAAGGTGTTGATCTAAGAAGGAAAAAAAAGGCAGCCTTTATAATGCATGATATTGGTAGAGGGAGGCAGGGGATTCCACTTTGGTATGCAGAGAAGCCCTGGAAATCTCAAAGTTTAAAGAAATATAACAAATACTTGATAAAAATCTTAAATCTATAATGCAAATAAGTAAAAATCTATGAATTAAAAATAGCTAGAATGCTTTTACTTTGAGGATTTTATTGCCAAAGACCAAAAGATTAAAAGAACAGATTAAACTGAGCTTAAACATCTCCGGTTTTTTCATTAAACTTCTAAAATACTAGAACATGCAAACATGCTGTTCTCTCATATGAATCTTAGATCCAGCATCTCAGCAGTTGTTGGAGGAGGATAGTTAAAATAATCATCATGATGACGACAACGATGAATATTAATAACTGATTACAGGGCTAGAGAGGAACAAAAACACAAATACCTGAGAGGTTGTGATTCAGAATGTGGCAGAAAGCAGCAGATAAAAAAACAGATACAGCACAGACTCTAGAATCCACACAGTTGTCACAGCTATAATGGAGCTGCCTATTCACAAAAAAAAAAAAAAAAAAAAAAATCTATGGCTGAGGAGGTCCCAAAATTCTGAAAGCAAGCCTTGGTAAAAAGTATCACAAATCATTTTCCTGATTTATGACCACGTAGGAGTCCATTTCTGAGCATCCAATACCTGAGTAAGAAGACATACTGGTAGCTCTAAATTTTACCTCAAGCTCTAATTGCAACATAAACTGCCAGACTGGCTTTTGCATAGATGTTGTAACTGGAATGGTGCTGCGTAAACAGTATTTTTATATACTCTGAATTTATCTCTCTGTTCTTCATTTCCGCTATCATAATAGTGCCCTAATCTAAATAATATAAATGTTTAAAGTGATACTTTTTAAAATCAAAATATCTGCAGTTTCTAGAACAAAACTTTTAAATTGTGATGCAACACTGTTACTGACCATCCACTGCAATGATCTATGAGGAACTGAAACCAGAGAGTGCAATTCTTAAACATTGCTGGTTGAACTATAAAGACATCACATCATTAATTATTTGTTCTCATCATGGGATTTTCTCAATCTGACTTTTTAGTTTATTGAATAGATTTGTTAAGAAAAATAAATAGGCAGGTTGCTTATAGTAGCGCTTCCCAATCTCTTTCCATTAAAGACTCTTTTTACGTTTTAATACATCTTACAGTTGACATTTACACTTTTTAATTTCCATTTCCTTCAGTGTCTCTTCTCTACATTCAAGTACTTTGCTTTGAGACCTTACAGTAAGTTGAAATATAGTTTCCCTTCTCTACCTCCATGTCTGCCTTTATTGAGACAACCATTGTGCCCAAATCGATTGATCCATGTGCTTCCCCCCCCCCAAAAAAAACACTTCAGCTCAAATCTTGAATCTTTAAGTTAAAAGTAAGCTCCCACCCCCTCAGCACACACAATGCCTCAGCATCCAGTCTGGGTCCTTGCAATGTTAAAGCCCAGTTTGGTTCCTTGCAATGTTAAAGTCATACTACAGGTAGCTTAGACCCATTCACTATGAAATAATTCCTATAGTGACTGAAAAGAGCACATCCTCAGAAACATCACTACCAAAAAATATAGATCAAGGATGATTTTTAAAAGTTCAAGAAAGAAAAGGAATAGCATAAAACTAAAATAAAATACTGAAATAATATATTTCATTAGATATCCTCTAATCTCTATGAGGGGTCTTAGACAGAATGGGGCAGATGAGTTAAAATTAAAAGAAAAGGAACAGGAGTACATGCAAAATGTTGCTCTGTGCCTGGGATCTGTAAGTGTGGTCCATCACTCCTTCTACCAGGGACCAAAGGCACCCATGTTCTGTGCTCAGAGGAGCACAGTAGCACTTCGGCTAGCAGACCCTCTGAAGCAAGACACCTTCCTAGAAAAGGACATTGCTTATTAAAACAAACAAGCAAAAAAGTAGCAGTATTTATGACACATAATCTTGGCTTTCATCTTTTGGCTCAGGATTCTCCTTATAATATGGCAGTATGAGTGTCGCAGCCAAAATGTCACTCACAGAACACAGGGTCAATCTTTTAAATTTAATTTTCATTGAAAATAAAGTGTATGTATTCAGTTGATAACTAAACCAAAAGTTCTTTAAAGAGAGTGCCTATGTGTAATGATTGCTTCCTTATATACCAGGTAAGTTAATGAAGGCATGAATAACCTTTTTTGAAACTAGAATGATGGATATATGCTGGCTAAAAGTGAAAACAAATATAAAATAGCCTCACTCACAAAGTGCATCTCTGTGGAACCACTAGGCTAAAGATTGAACACAAGAGCTCACAGTTTCCCATATCTGCTGCCTCAAAAGCAAATGCTCAAATTACAAAAGCTCAATCCAAGGAATCCTTCTGACAAGCAGAAATATTACCTTAGTGCTCTCCAAGATCCTATTAAAGCTACCAGAAGCAGAACAGCAAGGAAACAGTAAAAACTTTCTGCAATAATAACGTCAATGATGTTGATAGAGAGTTAAGACACTTATTAGGTGTCCCTTTGGAGGAAGCAAGGAAAGATTATTAAGAATAACAACCACCAAGGATGACCAGATTCATTAGCTCCTTGTGAGTCAAAGCCCCAGGCAGTTCCTGAGCCTATTAGAAGGTCTGAGACAGCCAGGTCAACAGAGGATCAATTTGTATCCACAAGCCAGTAAGTAGACAATAACGTAAATGTGTGGGTTAGGTTTGCCATCTTGCTGTTCTGGGGCTTCTCGGCAAATTTGGTTTATTAGTATGAGGATGAAATATCTTTAATGAAACCAAGGTTTATTGACAAACTGTGCACAACCCATGAAAGCATCCCTGGGAGAAAAGGCCCATTTCCTCCCCTGAAGATCCCCTCATTTATGTGAAGGTTTTGTTTATTTTTCTAACCAGAAATACTCTTTTAATAAATAATGTGTCATTTATTATCTCCAAAAGTCATATGTTTTACAAGCAATCTGTTCTCTCTCTTTTACTAGTTTCTTAATCAAATTCTCTTTCTGTGGAGACTTCGGCATTGAACTATATTGAAAACTGTTAAGTTTGTCCAAACATCATAGACGGTAAAACTACTTCCATTCCTAAAAGATTGCTTTGGACAGCCCGACACATGAAACAGAACTAGAAGCATATTTAACGTTACTAACCTTAGAGACAGGGGCATTCAATACAATTCATTAAGGATAATTGAAAGAGAAATTTTACAATGAAAATGTAACAAGAAACATTGTGTAAATTAACTTTTTGAAGTATATTCTTCCCTCAGTGCACATAGTCAGCTCTCATTAATTTTAATGGACATAACTTGCTCATATATCAGCTGAAGAATTTCACCTGCTTCTTGTAAAACTGGGTACATAAAGAAAAATGGACATTGCTGCTGAATATTGCCTAGATAATAAAGTCCGAAGGCATTATAGTTAATTAAATCTAAGTTGTTGCATGGAGTCATAAATGAGGAATTATAAATTAAGCAAATTGTGTGTGTTTTTTTTAAAGAAAGCACCTGGGAAAATAATGTTGTGGTCAGGCCACATGTATTGTTGACTGCTTTTCCACTCAATATATAATTCTCCCACCACTATGAACTGTAAGCTTGAGGGTAGAGATAATGTCTTACTCTCCAGCACTACACACACAGCATGCGCCTACCACCCAAAGGTCACTCTGTAGATAGCTGAATTGAAATTGACTGACTATTCATTGTTCCCTAAATTCTCTCCAAACTTTCACACCTCTAGGCCTCAGTTCATACTGATTTCTCTGTCTATAATATCCTCTTATATGCCCAACCTTAATCTTCAATAGCTAAATCCCAAGCCAAGCCACAAAAACTCTATCAAATGCTAGGAAGTTTTTCCTCACCCTCCCAAATGAAGATTGTTAGATCAGCACAATCTCATAACCCTGTTACATTCTTAAAACTTACTGAAGACCCAAAAGGGTTTTATTTATATGAATCATACCTATCAAAATTTACCAATTAGAAATTAAAATGGAAAAAAAATAAGTATTCATTTGCTAAAATTACAATAGAAAATTGTTAAGAAAATATAAAAATAAATCCAAATTTTCTCCCCAAATATGAACAGACTGATATTATTCAGTACTTTGCAAATCTCTTTCTTTTTCTTTTTTTGGTTGAAATGTTGTCTCTCTCTGTAGCCCAGGCGAGAGTACAGTGGCATGATATGGGCTCACTACAACCTCTGCCTTCTGGGTTCAAGTGATTCTCCTGCCTCAGCTTCCTGAGTAGCTGGGATTACAAGCATGCACTGCCATGACAGGTTAATTTTCGTATTTTTAATAGAGATGGGATTTCACTATGTTAGCCAGGCTGGTCTCGAACTCCTGACCTCAAGTGATCTGCCCACCTCAGCCTCCCAAAGTGCTGGGATTACAGGCATAACCACAGCATCAGCATCTGGCTAGATCTCTTTAATTTCTGGCTTAAAACAGAACACTAGATTTTCATACCCATTTCTGCAATCAGTAAGTTGCAATAAATTGTTTGGGTTGAAACATTTGAAGAAAAACTGGCCCACATGACATGTAGTTGAAAAAGAGAGTACTTTGATAACCTTTTCAGTTAGTTTTGGGTGTTCTTGATATTACACAAAAATTCTACAAATGACAGTTTCTTAAATGTTAGTTGCAGTATGAAATCGCAAACAATATTAATGAACTTTGTATATTCTGTTACATTATTGTTCTATCTTGTATTTTGAAATTTTTACATATGCATCATTCATAATATTATGCATTTGTTTCCTTTTTTTGAGATACATCAGATGAGGCCAATGTACAGCCATATTTGAAAACTATTGCTCTTGAATTTCTGATCAGAGCCATAAGGAATTAGAACGTGTTTCTCTTACTTCCAATAACCCTGGCCGTAATAATACGTCCTCTCTGTTATTCTGGACGTAATTTACCCAGAGAGAGAGAGAATTTGAAGATTAGGAGAAGGATGAAAACCAGATGAAGCTAGAGAAGGTATGTGGATCATGACATACTATTATTTTGTGAGTGCCTAGTGTGTGCTATACACACACAGAAACACATCTTTTTCAGAACCATGTAAGATTATATTGCAATGCCTCCTTACTTTGCAATGTCAAATAGTTTCATGTGTGTTTCTTAAAAACAATGACTACACACCTATTAGAATGGCTAAAATCCAAAACACTGACAACACCAAATGCTGATGAGTATGTAGAGCAACAGGAGCTCTCATTCAGTGTTCCTGGGAATGCAAGATTGAAAAGACACTTTGGAAGGTCATTTGCCAGTTTCTTACAACACTGAATATACTTTTATTACGTGATCTAGGAATTATGCTCCTTGATTTTTACTCAGATGAGTTGAAAACTTTAGGTATACATAAAAACTGGGACATTAATGTTTATGGCAACTTGATTCACAATTGCCAAAACTTTGAAGCAACCAAGATGTCCTTCAGAAGGTGAATATGTAAACTGTTGTACATTCAGAAAATGGAATATTATTTAACACTAAAAATAAATGAGCTGTCAAGCTGCAAAAAGACATGGAGTAACCTTAAATCTATATTGCTATGTGAAAGAAGCCAATCCAAAAAGGCTAACATACTATATGATTCCAACAATATAACATTCTGAAAAAGGAAAAACTATGGAGACATTAAAAAGATGAGTGGTTACCAGGGTTGGGAGGAAGAAGGCAAAAATGGCAGAGCACATAGAATTTTTAGGGTCCATAATGGTAAATACATGTTTTACACATTTGTCAAAACTCACAGAATGTACAACACAGAGAGTGAACCCTAATGTAAACTATGAGCTTTGGGTGATAATGATACATCAATGCAGGTTCATTGATTGTAAGAAATGCACCACTGTGGTGCAGGATGTCAATAGTGGGGGAGGCTATACATATGTGAGGACAGGGGTATGTGTCCTATCTGCTCAACTGCACTGTGAAACTAAAACTAAAATAAAGTTTATTACTTAGAAAACAAGGGCAAAGACATTCTTTTACAAAGCACAGCTTAATTATCAAAATCAAGAACTTACTATTTATATGACTATTAACTAATCTACAGAATTTAGTCAAATTTCACTAATTATTCCACTAATGCCCTTCATAGCAAAAGGAAAAAAAAAAATTTTTTCTGATCCAGAATTACACATTGCAATTAGTTGTCATGTCTCTTTATTGCCTTACAATTCCTCAATCCTTCTTGGTCTTTCATGACCTTAACACTAAGATATATACAAGCCCTTAGTTTGAATTTATCTGATGTTTCCTCATAAACAGATTTAGGTTATGCATTTTTGGAAGAATTAGCACAGGAGTAAAGTGTTGTGTCCTTTTCATAGCATAAGAAGAAGCACATGATCTCTCTGTCTCATTATTAGTGACATTCACTTCAATCACTTAAGATGATTTCTGCCATGTTTCCTCAGTGCAAATATTTTTTCCCTTTGTAATTAATAAATACCTTCTGGATACCTATTTTGACATGATGTAAATGTTCTACTTCTAAACCATCAAATTTTTAACCACCATTACTTTCTTGGTTCTTAGCTAAAATTATTATTATCATGGTGGCTGCCAACAGGTGATGCGTCTACTTTTTAATTCCTTTCAAGTTCTCCCTTCTCTTTCAGCAACATCAAATATTTCTGTTATTCTGCAAGTGACATAACATGAACTAAGCAGCAGCATTGCTTAATTGCATCCTCAGAACTGATCAGATTCTAATCAGTCTAATTAGGTTCGTGTCATTCAGTACATTCTAGGGCATTGCTAATGGGGCTACCATCAAGCAGAGACCTGAAAAATCCCTGGTTGGCATGTCTCTTCTGGGCTCACTGAAGATTTCCAACTATTGTTTAGCAAAGGTAAGAACAATAAAAACTCCTTGAATTTTCCTCAGTTTGAAGATCCTTGACCCAGAAAAAGAGTGGATACTTGGGGTCCTTAAAAAGGTAATTGGAGGCCTGGGGCAGTGGCTCACACCTGTAATCCCAACACTTTGGGAGACTGAGGTGGGTGGATCACAAGATCAGGAGTTCAAGACCAGCCTGGCCAAGATAGTGGAACCCTATCTCTACCAAAAATACAACAATTAGCTGAGCATGGTGGCAGGCACCTGTAATCCCAGCTACTCAGGAGGCTGAGGCAGGAAAATCACTTGAACACGGGCAGCAAAGGTTGCAGTGAGCCGACATCATACCTCTGCACTCCTGGGCAACAGAGTGAGACTTCGTCTCAAAACAAACAAACCAAAAAAAGCAATTGGAAAATCTTTAGACCAGCCATAACTGTCATTTCCAAGGTTCAAACTATAGAACCAAATCACCTCATTGAACTCAGACAATCTAGCTTCAGAATAAACTGACTTTTTCTCCTATCATATGCCTTCTTAAGCCTATACAGTAGAATTTTTAGACTTCAGAGAATGCATTTTTTCAGTTCTAGGATTTCCATTTGATTCTTTTTTATAATTTTTATTTTCTTGTTAAGGTTTATTACTTTTAATTAATTATATGAGAAAATTTTCCTTTAGATACCTGAAAATAGGTGTAATTGTTTCTTTAAAGTCTGTATCTGCTAATTCCAACATTGGATTATCTCAGGGTCAGTCTCTGTTGTTTTTTTCATGAGAAGGGTCTACTGGTTAAGTTTTCTTGTTTATTTATATGGGAAATACTTTTGCATTATATCTTGAGCCCTGTGAATAACACATTATATGGACTCTGGATTCTATTATGGTCTTTGAAGAGTATTATTTTTGTTGTTAGAGCAGTCAAATTGGCTGAACTCAGACTGAAAACTATATTTTCTATGGTGAATGGCAGCTCAAATTCCTTTACCAGTTCAATTCCTTTACCATAGCTGAACTGCTAGGTGTCTGTCCCACATGCATGATTTGAGACCACCCATAAATTTGAACGAGTTTCTGAACAGCTTTGTGGACTCCCCATCTCTGGCTCTTTCCTCTCCAAGATTTCTCCTACGCTTTCCAGTGGCTGTGGTTTCTCTGAACTCTGTCACTTACTTCTTTAAAACAGTAAGACTCTGTGAAGTACTTTAATAGCCAACCTGCATAGTGGACAGGGAACTGTATTCAGGCAAAAAGAAAAGTTATCACTAAATAATATTTATTGTATTTAGTGTCACTTTCCCTCCAGTATTTGCCTGCTTTTGTTCACTTTTCAGTACCTTCAAGCAAATAATTTTTTAAAATATTTTATCTAGAATTTGTAATTCTCTGCAGAAGTATTGTAAGTATTTGTCAATTGGCAAAGACAGGACAAATCATCTTATTGATAGTTATTTGAGACCATGGATTCCTCTTTATCAAAAACATGGTTATATTTAACTTAGTTTCCTTTTCATTAGTTAATACATCCCTTCTTTGCTTAACAGATTCACTGTGTTGAGTTTTGTCATGATACCAAAAACTGAGAAAGCACGATCCCTGCCCTTGAAAAATTTGAAATTTAGTTGGAAAGAGGGGACATAAACACATGAAAGCTAAATAATATTCAAGATTGCTTGCATATGATCTAGTATCAAATGAGTGTTACCAGTAAGAGTGTTCCTGTTACTCAAAGTGTGCTCCCTGGATGAGCAGGATGGTAACCCCTGGGTGCTTTTGAAAACTCAAAATCTTGGGTCCCACTCCAGACCTAGTGAATGAGAATCTGCATTTTTACAAGAGCTCCAGATGACACAAATGAACATTAAATTTGAGAAGCATTTTTTTAGACATTCAGAAGAGAGGACCTTCCGCAGGAAGTTTTAAGGAAGGTTTCATACATACTATGAGATATCAGATATGCATAGAGACATTTCAGGCTCTTGATGGGCCAAGAAGACAAAGAGAGCATTTTAGGTGGAAAATACAAGGTAAAATTGGAAATAAGTTCAAACTGGGAAACAGTTAAATATAGTCTTGAAAAAAAGTTGAGTCTTGTACCAATCAGAGTGCTTTCATCTGCAAATTAGAGAAATCACAGCCAGAAGAGGTTTATATGGACACTATAATCTCACATAACTAGGTCAGTTTTAGGGATAGGTAATCACATAGTTCAATGAGGTCACCATAAAAGCAGGTTCCTTCCATTTTTTGCTCTACTATCTGAAGATCCCCAAGAGACTGACTCTTAGGCTAACTTCCCCTCATAGCCTCCAGATATCTGACTCAGTTTCAAGTATCCCTGAGGATATACCTACCCTGTCTTTTGTCCTTTTCTTTTTTATAAGTGATAGAAACCTTCTCAGAGGCTCTGGAGAGATTTTCTTTCATGTCTTCTTGGCCAAAACTTTCTAAATTGCACATGGTTTCACCAATTACTTGTAAAAAAATAATGAGATGACTGTAATTAGTTTAAAACAATTAAGACTTACCTCTTTGGTCGGGGTACAGTCTAGCTATCCTGGAAAGAGATGCTCATAGGAGGAGAGTAAACAAAAATCAGGGTTCTGTTTTCAAACAACAGGAATAGCCATTGATTAAACCTAAAGTGTCTGCTACCTTTCAATGTTTCACTTTGTCATGCTAAGTGTTAACTCTGTAATATCACTCTTATTTGAAAAAAGGAGTAATTTTGGAATAAACTATAGCCAATAAATCGATAGGTAGAAAGACAGAAAAAGATATAACTATTCAGTTTTTCATCAGCATACTGCCCATCTCACCCAAAAGAAGTCCTTTTCTATGCCACATTTTAAAGAACTTTCTTGATTTTATTTTGAAGAGCATCATTGTCAATAGTAACTCTAAACTATTCCAAATGAATAACTTTAAAATCCAGCCCCCACCTGCCACTTTTTTTTTTTCTTTACTGGTTTGCATTTGCTTTTCTGATACTAAAAATAACACTTAGGACTTATCGAATGACATCTAGTTTATTACAGGTCTACTTCCTCTTGCCTGTTAAAAGGAACATAACACAGGAAGACAAAATCGGGAGAATAAAAGAACAACCAAAGAACAGGACTAACCTCAAAATTCACCATAATTAAAAATAAAAAGAAATATGCTGAGAAAACTGACTACCTTTATCTGGACATGTCTGTACATTTGAAACCTTATTCTGGAAATCTCCATTTTACTTTTCTTCATTTTTTATGTGACTGAAAGCTTCACTTTCCATGGACATCTCTTTTGCATATGTTTTTACATTCAGCCTTCAAGAAAGTTCACCTATCAAAAAACTAGAAGGTACTTACTCCCGGCCTGTAGACAACAGCATTTACCCTAAGTCTAGTGGTATCATTAGTAAAAAAGAAATAACTTGGATAAACTAGTAGAGGACATTTGCTGGACAATAGTTGTTTGTTGCTGTGGGTGGTGGTGGAGAGAAGTGATTTTAGGCTCTGGAACATTTCTAACTGATAGAAATGGTTAAAGAAAATACTCCCCATATACTTATAACAACATGCTTTGTGTTTTCCTTGTTTCTAAATCAAGAAATGACTTTTCCTTGTCTTTCCCAAAAGCCTACAGACCAAAATTAGAGGAAGCATAACCTAAATGACTTGTGTGTCCTAAACACTTTGTTTGCCTTAGAGAAAGGAAAAAGTAATTGTAAGGGGATTACTAGAAAGACCTCACACCTTCCTCTATCCAGGAACTGTATTTGATTGTTCCAAATTGGCAATGTGGATTAACAGCTCAGCACATCAGTTTGAGTCTTGAATCCACCATTTCTAAGAATATGGCATAAGCATATCAATTATACTCTTTTAGTATCATTTTTCTCATAATGAAAATTATAATTATGGTAATTGGGCCTGTTTATGGTGAAGATTAAATGAGAAAACAATTGTCAAATCCCTGCCTCTTAGTAATGGCATGTATTATTATTTTCTTCTATTTAGTTAAGACTATGACATCACATAGAAAAAAGTCTCAAATCACCAAAAAAAGTCACTTGCATTTTTTTCTTTATAGTAGCATCCCAAATAATGAAAAGAAACCTCCAAGAGTTACTAGTATTTGTAGTGTTGTTTTGTATTTTTAAATAAACTGAGTTCATCACTGGCCTGGAAACAAAAAGACTAGCTCTAAGTCTGACTCCTCTACCAAGCTCCAGTGTTTACAGAATGGCATTTAATTTCTCTGTATCATAGTTTCTTGAGAAACTTGGATGAGATGATAACCCATATTATAAGACTTATGACAAAGACAGAGTCCTTACTTTACGTCCTTCACTGATAAGATGATTTACAGATATCTTCAGCAGAAAAGAAAAAGGCTAACTAATTAAGATAGCCTAAACTGAAATACTTTTGGTTTTGCCCATGACTACATGTAAATTTCCTCATTTCTTTAACTTCTATTTCATATTCAAGGCTCTCTTCATATTCACTACCTTCATGAAGCCTCCAATTCTACCAACCCAAGGCACCATCTTCTTCCTTTGAACTCCCATGACACATTGCTTTCATTTCCTTCATATCATCATGTTCTGTTTAGTGTTACAATTTATTTTGTTCTTGTCTTGACTTTCCCACACTCACCACAGCAGAATGATAAACTCCTCATTGAACTGCTTATATTTTATGTGTAATTATTGCTCCTTGAAAGCAGTATGCTGTTTTGCTCCCAATATTCCCTGCAGCACCCAGCATAGAACCCTCTACACAGTGAACGTGCAATCAGTAGTATGGTTGAATTGAACTGAATTAAAATGAAAGTTTTCTTTAATGAAAATATTTTCTGTAATGAGGATTCAGTGTATTTCTAAGTTTCTATGTCATTAAAACTTCATCTTGCCTTAGAAATAAAACTGTAAGAATTTAACATACTTTGGGGTTAAAAGGTAAGATTCTGAATAGAAAAACTGTTAATAAAACTTTTAAGAGAACTCTTTTATTTCAGAATTTCTAAAACAATTTTTTTTTTTTTTTTTTTTTTTTTGGTCCTCCCCACTCCCCCCGGAAAATATGTTTTAGATATTAACATTTCTCTTGTTTGGAGACTCCAGATAAAATAACAGTTGTGCAAATACTTTGTAAAAAGTAAATCATTATGTAAACATCATACTTTGGAAGTGTTTAGCAGTATAATATAAAACATTATTTTCTTGGCTTGAAATAATAAAAGAAAAATTTCACCACTAAGAATAAAGAAATAAAATCAATTGTTGTACTTACCACATATGACAGATTCATGTCACATCAATAAAAAAATATTTTTAAACACAAAATGTTTTTATTGTAACAAAAATGAATCATATTTTTAAAAGATTCTGTTAATATCAGTATTTTTATTTCTGTAATCATTTTTGATTCCCAAAGTGAAGACTGTAAGATCAGTAACAGGCACACAATCACAGCCTGAGTATATACTAATTCAAACTATTATACTAGTTTCATCTGGTCAGTTTGTGGTTGCCCACATTAATGTAGCCTGATAAGGCTATTTATTTCACAAGTCATCCATTATAAAATATGGAATAAGTTTCAATACTGTATCAAATGTTGTAGGAATATACCACAAAAAATAGGCTGTTTCCCCACTTGATCCCCTAGTTTCTCCCTTTAATCCAGTTATGCATTTTTTCTGAAATTTTCTTTATTCAATTTCAATGTATCTTTTAGAGATTTTCATGTTAGTTCACATGTATCTTCTTTGCTCATTTCATGTATTCTTATCTGATTTAACTTAGCCCAGCCCAGGCAATTTCCTTCTCAAAGTCTTTCTGCAGTAGTATTTGGGTTTCTAAGTACCTTTTCAACCCCAACTATTATGAGATGACAAAAGATGGGCAGCGAATATGTTCCCAACAGAAATGAGTGTTGGCAACCTAAGGGATTAAAAAATCCTGAACTGGTGATACCACCAAAACCCTACTTGAAAGTATAATGTTGCCATTTATTGCAACAAAAACAAAGATAAATAGATGAGACTTAAACTAAAAGGTTTCTGCACAGCAAAAGATGTAATCAGCAGAATTAACAGACAACCCACAGAATGGGAGAAAATCTTTGCAATCTATACATCTGACAAAGGACTAAATATCCAAAATCTACAAAGAACTCAAAAAAAATCAGCAAGAAGAAAAAATCCCATCAAAAAGTAGGCTAAGGACATGACTAGACAATTCTCAAGAAAAAGATATACTAATGACCAACAAACATATGAAAAAATTCTCAACATCACTAATCATCAGGGAAAGGCAAATCAAAACCACAATGTAGTACCACCTTAATTCTGCAGGTCATAATCAAAATATATTTAAAAAAATAGATGTTGGCATGGATGTGGTGAGAGGGAACACTTTTACACTGTTGGTGGGAAGGTAAACTGGTACAACCACTATGGAAAACAGTGTGGGGATTCCTTAAAGAACTAAAAGTAGATCTACCATTTGATCCAGCAATTCCACTACTAAATATCTACCTGGAGAAAAATAAGTCATTGTATGAAAAAGATATTAATACTTGCACACACGTTTATAGCAGCACAATTTAGAGCTGCAAAAATATGGAACCAGCTCAAATGACCATCAACCAACAAATGGATAAAGAAAATGTGGGGTGTGAGTGTGTGTATATATATATACACACACACACACACCTTACACTACTACTCAGCCATAAAAAGGAACGAAATTATGGCATTCCAGGCAACTCAGATGGAATTGGAGATCATTATTCTAAGTGAAGTAACTCAGAAATGCAAAACCAAACATCATCTGTTCTCACTGATAAGTGGGAGCTAAGCTATGAGGACACAAGGCATAAGAATGACACAATGAACTTTGGAGACTCAGGGGAGAGGGTAGGATGGGGTGAGGGATAAAAGACTACATGTTGGGTACAGTGTACACTGCTTGGGTGATGGGTGCACCAGAATCTCAGAAATCACCACTAAATAACTTATTTGTGTAACTAAACACCACCCGTTCCCCCAAAATCTATTGAAATAAAAAATAAATAAATACATAAATAATAAAGCTTTTCTGAAGACCAAGAAATAAAAAATAAAACCTCTAGAAGTAAATCTAGACAGATATGTTGCCATTTATAATTTTCCAGTGTCATTCACCAACCTAGCTGGCTATTGCCTTAAACAAAATGGTTGCTAATTACAGCAACATTTTTCATAAAAGTTTCAAGGAATCATTTCCTAGCATCATAGTCCCACCTTAAACACCATATTGTATGAATACTTAACATTATTACAAACTTTACAGGTATTCTTTGGCCGTTTTTCAATGGTTTCATTTGTTAATGTTAGCCCTCAATCACTCTGCATTAAAAGCAGCATCACACCCCCACATCTGATATAGTTGTAGCATCCAGAGCAGAACTTACAATAGAGAACATGATCAATTCTTCCAAAAGCACTGTAGGCCTACCCAGAAGCACAGTCATTATCTTAGGTGCTTCCATCTAATGATACAAAAATATTTTTTATAATATGTTTGCATTAGCATTTTTTCAAAAAAACTGAAATTTATTTTACTCCAGAAAGACATTAAGTTGCTTCTGCATTCAAACAACTCTTAATGCAGTAGTTCAGTATACTCCAAACTTATGCTATCTCATTTTATAATTTAATTCCCTCAGTATCATTCACATTGGTTTTTGTTCCTCCCAAAGGGTAAAATCTCATTTGTGCAAATTTACAAAATATCCTTTTATAAAATCTTTTTTTGTAACCAAGTAATGAGTAGAGCTAAAGTTCCCAAGGGGTTTCTGTTTTACACAAAAACAAAATTTATAGTCCTGAAATGTTGAGTGACTAAAATCTGTATTTAACTGTTTAATCACTTGCCTTCATAAATCCTCTAGACCTGATAAACTAATTAACATGCACAGCATCCCAGGTGTGCACAGATGTGTTAAGTGCTAATGCATACTTATTTATTTCAATGAATTAAGAGAACATGCTGAGGGCTTTATTTTGCAGTGTGGCCAAATTATGCTTTGCTGCTTACATCACTGAAAGAACTAAAAGGGTTTTCCTACCTGAGGTAAAGCTCCAACATCCCACTTGAACTCATAATAAATAGAAACTAGGGAGATAAGAAAATCATATACTGGGATTGAACAAATGAGTAAATTGGTGGATAGCGGGATCCAGGTTTCTCTCTGCTGAGGAGTTATAGATAAGACGGAAGTCAGAATGAAACATGTGGTGTGGGCTTAGGGTCAAAGACATCTGTGTGAATTCATGTTTAAGTTAAAATATATACATATAAATACAGAAATTATTTTGTAAATGTGTGAACACATGGGTTAGTATACATACATGAATTTCCCAGCTCTACCCTCTGAGAGGGCCTTCTAGAATCAATAAACCTGAGGAGGAATGAGTACAACCAACACCAAGATCTTGGTTTCTAACACCATTTTCCAATGAAAGGAACCAGGTCTCCTTGAGAAATGGCTGACTCTAAGGATGAGACAGAGAATATGCAAGATGACCCACATTACGTAGTGCCCGAAAGCAAGGAAGTGCTAAATAAACAAAATGATGGGGACCTGCCAAAGGTATAAATTAACTGGAGATTATTCAAAGGAGGAAAAGAGAAAAATCTCCCATGTAGAAAAATTCCAAATAATTTACGTAGATACTCACCCCTCAAGGAAGAGAGTTTAATTTCCCATCCCTTGAATATGGGCTGCACTTACTAACTTGCTTTCATGTATTGTGGAGTGGGGAGAATAAATTTACAGTGGAGAAATATGGCAAACACTACCTTGACAGGTGGTTAGGGTTAACATCATCATTGAGTCACATTGATAGCATATACCCTTGACATAACATGATAAGAAGGACACTTTATCTCTGTGGTATTATTTCTAAAATCTCATAATCCCACATTGATTGTAAACAGAAAACATCAGAAAAACCCGAATTTAGATATTTCTACAAAACATCCAACCAGTGCTACTCAAAATAATTATTAAAAAATCCAAAGTCATCAATTATTTTTTTAAATCTAAAGCTTACCACAGCCAAGCAAAATCTAAAGAGACTTGCTAACTAAATGTAATGTGTTTTCCATGTAATGTGTTTTCTATGTAATGAGATCCTCGAAGAGAGAAAAAAGGACTGGATCCTGGAACAGAAAAATCTGTTGGGAAAAAAAGCAGTTAAATCCAAATAAAGTGTGACATTCACTGTAATCACCAGTGTTGGTTCCTTAGCTGCGACAAAGGTACCATTGAGAACGGGGGAAACTGGTGAGGAGTACATGTGAACTCACTGTACTATCTTTGTAACTTTTCTGTAAACCTAAAACTATTCTAAAAGAAAGTTTTATTTAATTTTTTAATGTGAAAGCAAGTTTCAGTATGTTTCCTAAAATAAGAAACTTTGAATTAAAAGTTGTTTTGCTTTGGGACAATCAATACAATAGACATCTTAATTATGCAAATATAAGACAAGTACGTATCTTTTCATTTTGAAGAAAACCTAACCGCAGTGAACTAACCCAAACACTAGCTATTTCAGAGGAAGAAGCTGAGCAGTCTGTTTGGTTAGGTAAGCTGGCTATGTAGTAAGTTTGGCCAGCTTATGACTATGCAGACTTTGTTGTTGTTGTTGTTTTTTAATTTGCAAAGAATATGTTTGAGTGGTTTAAATTGTTGGGTGTCCTGGTACAGATGAGAAGTCAAGGTGGAGAAGACCTCAGGAAGAACACATAAAGAACTGCAGATCAACTGCCAGATACTACGCCATCATAGACTGTACTAGTGTAGGCTGTGGCAACATCTAATTATAGTTGACTGTTTAGGAAATTAAAACATACCCTTCAAATACTTATTTCTACTCACATAACTGGGAAGAGACACATCCTTCTGCATTTCACTCAAATTATGCTCCAAAGCCAAGCAAAACTGGCCCTGTTCTCAAACACAAGTGCTGAGATCTGAAAAGACCGCAAGATAAATGTGTTGATCAAATCTAAATTTATTCGGTGATTTTTCGAGGAGTAGACAATCAATAGTCTTGTTATTTATTCTGAAGAAAGTAGTTTTGACTAATGTTGCTCTTGATAAGAATGAAGTCTCTAAATTTAAAATAATGAGTTACAAACTCAAATGTCTACCAGGTTTAAGTATCCATCACAAAATAGGAATCAAGGATAACAGGAATCAAGTTTAGATAGACCCTGTCTAAAAGTAGTGGCCATCATTAGCACCAATTGACTGCTACCTTGTTGAAATATAGACCCAATATTAATGAGTATTTTTAAGAAAAAGAAAAGCCTGATTTCTGTCATGAAGGTTTTGAAATATTACCATTGGTTTAAAAATAGTAAAACAGTACATGGGCCAAATGAAATATATCTGTGATATTAATTTGGACTAGAGGCAATTAACTTATAACTTCTGATCTAATTATACCATTATAATTCTGGGTTTTTATTTATTGTTGTCAGACTTTTTCCAGGATGTTCAAATATACAATTAAAATATTGTGTCTTCAGTGTGATGAAACAACCAAACTCAAAAAAGGTTGTTGTAGAATTGTTACCAAAATACGAGGGGTTCTGTCTAGGTCTGGCTGTTCACACAGGAAGCCAATTACTGAGCCAACAAGTATTGTCAGGGAAGAAGGCTTTAATCAGGTACTACAGCTGAAGAGATGGGAGATCAGGCTCAAATCCATCTCCATGACTGACTAAAATTGGGAGTTTATATGCAGGAAAGAAATGTAACCATGTGTGGGAAAACAGAAATTAGGAAGGGGTAAGGAAGAGGAATGGGTCAACAAGAAGCAAACAGCCAGTTAGGCAGTCATGATGGGTGAGGGGGTCTCGCATCTCACTGTCCAGATATGATGATCTCGTAAATTTCAGTTCCTTGTTATAATCTGGGAAGACTGATGGTTGATTCCTTGAGAAAGGAACTCAAAATGAAACTTTCTCAAGTTTTAAGACTGGGAGGATCAATTTCTATGTTTACTCAAAAGAAACCATAAACCTCAATTCTATGGCACAATTGGGACAGTTTCAATGATGAACTAAAAGAAAAATAAGAATAGTTGCCTCCAGAAGAAAAGACAACTTAGGACAGAGATGGGGGCAAAACCTGTACTTCCAAAATTAGTAGATTCTGAAAGAAGTTAAATATAAGGGAATCTAGAATCTCTTTCACTTACAATTTGTAAAAAAAATAGGCTGTGTTTTTTAGACTGTCAGACCCAACTGCAGACATAGCCAAATCTCCTTGAGGATCAAATGAGGGTAGGGGAGAACATATCACTGGAGGTCAGTGATATGTTAAAGGGCATTCAGCAGGTTCACAGATAAGTTCAGTGGAGATTTAGAATAATCGGCAGCTACAGAAGGATAGCTCTGAAAGAGATAAATTCTTGCAGAAATTCTAAAAGGCAGTGGTCATCTCAGACAGGGATTAAACTTGGTCATAATGACAAAGACTAACAGCCTAAAATAGGTTAATTTCCACTGTGACTGTCTCAACTCATCTCCCCGTCAGTCTCTCTGCCACTCCTATGTACATGTCCGACTTCTGTCTCACAGCCTTCATGTCACCCTCTGCCACAGTGCTTCTGCAGTGATGCTTCCAGTGGCGTACCAATGGCAGGGCAGTGGGAGCAGTTCACCCCAGTACAAGCCATAAGGTGGGCAAATACAAAGAAAATTTAAAACAATAAAAATATCAAAAAGTCAGTCTGCTTTTTAATATATTCATGAGTATGTAAGTATAAACAGCATCAACAATACGTTACTCCTCCCCCCAAAAATATTTTCTTGGCCTAAGTTCTAAACAATTGTGACTATTCACATGAGCTTCAAATTAGTACATTTTTAACTGTATTTGGTAGCCATTTTACTTTCATAAACATTTTTTACATAGAAATGTATCAGCGAATTTCCAAATGTATAGTCAATAGCCTAAAATGTGTCTCTTACAGGTTTGTAACGATTCAAGTATTTTTCAAGCTCCTTTCAAGAGAAGTTTTTATCTCTAACCTCCATGGTGTCATATATTCCTACTTTTAAATACAGGCAGTCCTTGGCTTGCACAGCACTGTGCAACTGTAAAAATTGTCATATAAGCAAAAACCATGCAAAAAGATCTTCCATAATCAAAAGATAGATGTAAGATTCTTCTGTGATTTCTAAACTTTTTGGTTAAGACATTAAAAGCTCTCTTAATGACAGTTATAAATGAATCGGGAAATGAAAAATAGTAAAATTGACATCTGTTTAGCACACTATAATTTGAAACATTAGAAACATTGTGAATTAGTGTTTTATTTCTTTGTTTTTAAAAAAAAACATATCAAGAGTAGTTTGGTGTTTTCCTTCTTTTTTGTCCTATAACTTATCTTTGGAATGAGCATTTTTTTTTTTTTTTTTTACACCTTAACAAATTGTTAAAATACTATTGTTAAAAATACTATTTTGAAGTTTGAATCAGCTTTCAACATTTTATCCTTTACATTTTCAACATCATGAAATATCTCCAACAGTCCCCTTCATGTGAAGTTCCTGGTGTCACTTCCTCAGTGACATCTTTATATGTTCTTGTTACATCCACTTGCCTCATTTATATTCATAAAATCACCTTCACCAAGTTCCTCTGGCTGCATATCTAAGTCTCAAATGATGGCCCTGTCAACATTCCCATGGTCAGCTATTTCTTCTAGAACTCCATCCATGTTTCACGTCAGTTTCATTTCTAGCATTACCACTTTTGTTCCTTTATTACACTTTCATCTTTGTTGACCAATATACTGTTTTGACTACCCAATTTGTAAAATATCTTGTGGACTACCGCTGGACAACAGGGATGCAACACAACTACACACTGTACTATTTGTGCATGTACTGCAAACAGATACATGGTGACCAGTCACTAATAGACTTCTAAAAAAGTGTCATGACTGGCCACCAATCATGATGTACATCTTTTATTTATAAAGTAATTTGTGAGTTGAAGAGTTGGCTATAAAGTCTGTATTTCATGCAATTACTCACAGTTAACAAACTGAACTCGTAACTGAAATGTGAACCTTGTTGCAGGACTCGTTACATTTAACGAAACTGTGATAACTGAAATTCTTGTCATTAGAACTGTACAACACAAGGACTGCTAAAGGAGATTCACAGCAAACAATGATAGTATAATGATTTCAAGATGAATAAACAGAACTCGAGTTACTTCCATTAGTCATTCTAAGTGACCACTTGGGAGTTTTGATTTGTGTTTAATGTTTCAAACAGAGGAAAGAGTATAAACTGTGAGGTTTTGTTTGGTAGGTGTAAATTTTAAGCTCATACACAGAATATTTTATTGAATTTGAATAATATCTTTAAAGTTAAAATTTATTCTTATTTTTCAATTATTTAAAAAACAATCAGACAAATATTACTAAAAACAATGTTGTCATACAGAGGAGGCAGTTGATTAAAAGTAATGTATTCTGTGCATCAAATATGATAGATACACAACTGGATCTTCTAAAAGACTGATATGATCCTGTCATTACCCTGATCAAAAGTTTTCACTATCTTGTTATAATCTGTGTGATTAATTCTTAACCAATATCACTTGCAAAACTTTTTTAAAAATACAGATTCCTGGGATTCAACACACAGATTCCAATGCAGTAGATCTAGGCTAGGGTCTGAGAAACTGTTATGAAAGCCCATGAGTGGCTCATACAGGTGCTGATCCACTGACATATAGGATTAATTCTAAATTCCTTAGCATGGGAAAAAAAGGATCTTTAAGATCTGGCCCCTGTCTACTTCTACAGACTACTCTCCTGCTACTGATTTCTCTCTCACAATTTATAGCTTACAGCTACTTATAGCTACTGAGCCAGCCATGTGTACATGTTGTTCCAGCTTCCATGGACTGCTCTATGGAAGCCCCAGGCCAAGGTCCACTTAGAAAACCCTCAATTCTGTCTAAGAGTCAGCTCAAGGCTCATGTCTATCAGGCATGCCTTCTGTTGGGCTCCCTTAGCTCCTCATCTACACTCTATAGCAATTACATCGTCATCACCACACTATACTAACTGAATCGTTCTGTATGAAACTTCTTGAAATGGCACGTAGTTTTTATTTATATATTTCCAGCATTTAGCCAATTGTCTGTTTTTTTCTGGGTGTGTCTTTTTAAAAATATATTTTATTGTATTTTAGGTTCTGGGGCACATGTACAGGACATGCAGGATTGTTGCATAGGTACACACACGGCAATGCAGTTTGCTGCCTCCATCCCTGTCACCTGTATCTGGCATTTCTCCCCATGTTATCCCTCCCCAACTCCCTACCACCCACTGTCACTCTCCTAGTGCCCCTCAACAGACCCTAGTATATGATGCTCCCCTCCCTGCGTCCATGTGTTCTCATTATTCAACATCCACCTATGAGTGAGAACATGTGGTGTTTGATTTTCTGTTCTTGTTTCAGTTTGCTGAGAAGGATGGTTTCCAAATTCATCCATGTCCCTACAAAGGACACAAACTCATTGGTTTTTATGGCTGCATAGTGTTCCATGGCGTATATGTGCCACAATTTCCCTGTCCAGTCTATCATTGATGGGCATTTGGGTTGGTTCCAAGTCTTTGCTATTGTAAACAGTGCCACAATGAACATATGTGTGCATGTATCTTTATAATAGAATGATTTAATATCTTTTGGATATATACCCAGTAATGGTATTTCTGGGTCAAATGGAATTTCCATTTCAAAGTCCTTGAGGAATCGCCACACTGTCTTCCACAATGGTTGAACTAATTTACACTCCCACCAACAGTGTAAAAGTGTTCCTATTTCTCCACATCCTCTTCAGCATCTGTTGTTTCCATATTTTTGTTAATGATCTCCATTCTAACTGGCATGCGATGGTATCTCAATGTGGTTTTGATTTGCATTTTTCTAATGACCAGTGAGGAACATTTTTTCATATGTTTGTTGGTCTCATATATGTCTTCTACTGAAAAGTGTCTGTTCATGTCCTTTGCCCACTTTCAAATGGGTTTGTTTTTTTCTTGTAAATCAGCTTTAGTTCTTTGTAGATTCTGGATATTAGCCCTTTGTCAGATGGCTAGACTGGAAAAATTTTTTCCCATTCTGTTGGTTGCCGGTTTACTCCAATGATTGCTTCTTTTGCTGTGCAGAAGCTCTGGAGTTTAATTATATCCCATTTGTCTATTTCAGCTTTTGTTGCCAAAGCTTTTGGTGTTTTAGTCATGAAGTCCTTGCCTGTGCCTATGTCCTGAATGGTTTTGCCTAGGTTTTCTTCTAGGGTCTTTATGGTGTTACGTCTTATGTTTAAATCTTTAATCCATCTGGAGTTAATTTTAGTATAAGGTGACAGGAAGGGGTCCCGTTTCTGCTTTCTGCACATGGCTAGCCAGTTTTCCCAACACCATTTATTAAACAGGGAATCCTTTCCCCAGTGCATGTTTTTTGTCAGGTTTGTCAAAGATCAGATGGTTGTAGATGTGTGGCGTTGTCTCTGAGGCCTCTGTTCTGTTCCATTTGGCTGTATCTCTGTTTTGGTACAAGTACCATGCTGTTTTGATTACTGTCGTCTTGTAGTATAGTTTGAAGTCATGTAGTGTGATGTCTCCAGCTTTGTTCTTTTTGCTTAGAATTGGATTGGCTATTTGGGCTCTCTTTTGGTTCCATATGAAGTTTAAGGTGGTTTTTTCCAGTTGTGTGAAGAGGGACATAGTTAGCTTGATGGGGATAGCGTTTAATCTATAAATTACTTTGGGCAGTATGGCCATTTTCACAATATTGATTCTTCCTAACCATGAGCATGGAATGTTTTTCCATCTGTTTGTGTCCTCTCTTATTTCCTTGAGCAGTGTTTTATAGTTCTCTTTGAAGAGGTCTTTTACACATCCTTTGCTAGTTGTATTCCTAGGTATTTTATTCTCTTTCTAGCAAGTGTGAATGGCAGTTCGTTCTTGAATTGGCTCTCTTTAAGTCTTTTATTGGTGTATAGGAATGCTTGTGATTTCTGCACATTGATTTTGTATCCTAAGACTTCGATGAAGTTGCTTATTAGTTTAAGGAGATTTTGGGCTGAGATGATGGGGTTTTCTAAATATACACTCATGTTGCCTACGAAGAGAGACAATTTGACTTCCTTCTTTCCTAATTGAATACTCTTTATTACTTTTTCTTGCCTAATTGCTCCAGCTAGAACTTCCAATACTATATTGAATAGGAGCAGTGAGAGAGGGCATCCTTGTCTAGTGCCAGATTTCAAAGGGAATGCTTCCCGTTTTTGCCCATTCAGTATGACATTGGCTGTGGGTTTGTCGTACATAGTTTTTATTGTTTTGAGATACGTTCTGTTGATACCTGGTTTATTGAGAGTTTTTAGCATAATGGCTGTTGAATTTTGTTGAAGGCCTTCTCTGCATCTATTGAGATAATCATGTGGTTTTTGTCTTTGGTTCTGTTTATGTGGTAAATTATAAGCTTGCATATGTTGAACCAGCCTTGCATCCCCAGGATGAAGCCTACTTGATCGTGATGGATAAGCTTTTTGATGTGCTGTTGCAATTGGTTTGCCAGTATTTTATTGAAGATTTTTGTATCTATGTTCATCATGGATATTGGCCTGAAGGTTTCTTTTTTTGTTTAGTCTCTCTGGGTTTTGGTATCAGGATAATTTTGGTCTCATAAAATGATGTGGGAAGGATTCCCTCTTTTTGGATTGTTTGGAATAGTTTCTGAAGGAGTGTTACCAGCTCCTCTTTGTATGTCTGGTAGAATTCAGCTGTGAACCCATCTGGACCTAGGCTTTTTTTTGGTAGGTAGGCTATTTATTGCTGCCTCAACTTCAGCCCCTGTTATTGGTCTGTTCAGGGTTTCGACTTCTTCGTGGTTTAGGCTTGGGAGGGTACAAGTGTCCAGGAATTTATCCATTTCTTCCAGGTTTACTAGTTTATGTGCATAGAGCTGCTTGTAGTAATCTCTGATGGTAGTTTTTATTTCTGTGGAACCTGTGGTAATATCCCTTTAATCGTTTTTTTTATTGCATCTATTTGATTCTTCTCTCTTTTCTTTTTTATTAATCTGACTAGTAGTCTATTTCGATCATTTCAAAAAACCAGCTGCTGGATTTATTATTTTTGAAGGCTTTTTGTGTCTCTATCTCCTTCAGTTCTGCTCTGATCTTGGTTATTTCTTGTCTTCTGCTAGCTTTTGAGTTTTTTTTTTTTTTTTAATCTTACTCCTCTAGCTCTTTCAATTTTGATGATAGGGTGTCAATTTTAGATCTTTCCTTCCTTGCTTCTTATGTGGGCATTTACTGCTATAAATTTTCCTCTAGACAATGCTTTAAATGTGTCCCAGAGATTTTGATGCATTGTGTCTTTGTTCTCGTTGGTTTCAAAGAGCATGTTTATTTCTGCCTTCATTTCATTGTTTATCCAGTCAACATTCAAGAGCCAGTTATTCAGTTTCCATGAAGTTGTGCAGTTCTGAGTTAGTTTCTTAATTCTGAGTTCTAATTTGATGGCACTGTGGTCTGAGAGACCATTATGATTTCCATTCTTTTGCATTTGCTGAGGAGTGATTTACTTCCAATTATGTGGTCAATTTTAGAGTAGGTGTGATGTGGCACTGAGAAGAATGTATATTCTGTGTATTTGGGGTGGAGAGTTCTGTAGATGTCTATTAGGTTTGCTTGATCCAGATCTGAGTTCAAGTCCTGGATATCCTTGTTAATTTTCTGTCTTGTTGATGTGTCTAATATTGACAGTGGAGTGCTAAAGTCTCCCACTATTATTGTGCGGGGGTCTAAGTCTCTTTGTAAGTCATTAAGAACTTGCTTTATGTATCTTGGTGCTCCTGTATTGGGTGCGTATATATTTAGGATCATTAGCTCTTCTTGTTGCATTGATCGTTTTACCATTATGTAATGCCCTTCTTTGTCTCTTTTGATCTTTGTTGGCTTAAAGTCTATTTTATCAGAGACTAGGATTGCAACTCCTGCTTTTTTTCTGTTTTCCATTTGCTTGATAAATCTTCCTCCCTCCTTTATTTTGAGCCTATGTGTATCCTTGCATGCGAGATGGGTTTCCTGGATACAGCACACCAGTGGATTTTCACTTTTTATCCAATTTGCCATTCTGTGTCTTTTGATAGGGGCATTTAGCCCATTTGCATTTAAAATTAATATTGTTATGTGTGAATTTGATCCTGCCATTTTGATGCAAGCTAGTTGTTTTGCCCATTAGTTGACACAGTTTCTTCATTGTGTTAATGCTCTTTACCATGTGGTATGTTTTTGGAGTGGCTGGTGCTGGTTGTTCCTTTCTGTGTTTAGTGCTTCTTTCAAGAACGCTTTTAAGGCAGGCCTGGTGGTGATGAAATCTCTCAGCAATTGCTTGTTCATGAAGGATTTTATTTCTCCTTCACTTATAAAGCTTAGTGTGGCTGGATATGAAATTCCAGGTTGAAAATTATTTTGTTTAAGGATGTTGAATATTGGCCCCCACTCTCTTCTGGCTAACAGGGTTTCTGCTGAGAGATCTGCTGTGAGTCTGATGGGCTTCCCTTTGTTGGTAACCCAACCTTTCTCTCTGGCTGCCCTTAGCATTTTTTCCTTCATTTCAACGTTGGTGAATCTGACAATTATTTACCTTGGGATTGCTCTTCTTGAGGAATATCTTTGTTGTGTTCTCTATATTTCCTGGACTTGCATCAGCCTGCCTTGCTAGGTTGGGGAGGTTCTGGATAATATCCTGAAGAGTGTTTTCCAGCTTGGATTCATTCTTTCCGTCACATTCAGACCCTATCAAATGTAGATTAGGTCTTTTCACATAATCCCATATTTCTTGGAGGCTTTGTTCATTTCTTTTTATTCTTTTTTCTCTAATCTTGCCTTCTCATTTTATTTCATTGAGTTGATTATCAATCTCTAATATCCTTTCTTCTGCTTGGTTGATTCGGCTATTGAAAGTTGTGTATGCTTCATGACGTTCTCCTGTTGTGTTTTTCAGCTCCATCAGGTTGTTTATATTCTTCTCTAAGTTCTTTACTCTCATTAGCATTCTGTCAAATCTTTTTTCAAGGTTCTTAGTTTCTTTGCATTGGGTTAGAACATGTTCTTTTAACCCAGAGAAGTTTGTTATTATCCTCTTTCTGAAGCCTGTTTCTGTCAATTCATCACACTCATTCTCCACCCATCCTTGTTCCCTTGTTGGTGACGAGTTGTGACCCCTTGGAGGAGGAGAGGTGTTCTGGTTTTGGCTGTTTTCATCCGTTTTGCACTGGTTTCTTCCCATTTTTGTGGATTTATCTACCTGTGGTCTTTGTAGTTGGTGAGTTTCAGATCAGGTCTCTGAGTGGACATCCTTTTTGTTGATGATAAAGTTATTTCTTTCTGTTTTTTAGTTTTCCTTCTAACCGTCAGGCCCCTCTGCTGTAGGACTGCTGGAGATCAACTCCAGACCCTGCCTGCCTGGGGATCACCTGCAGTGGCTGCAGAACAATAAGGGTTGCTACCAGTTTCCTCTTCTGTTATCTTTGTCCCAGAAGGATACCTGTCAGATGTCAGCCTGAGCTCTCCTTCATGAGGTGTCTCTTTGGATATATGGGAGTGAGGGAGCTGCTTGAGGAGACAGTCTGTCCCTTATAGGAGCTCAAGTGCTGAGCTGTGAGCTCTGTTGTTCTGTTCAGAGCTGCTGGGCAGGTACATTTAAGTCTGCTGCAGCGGAACTCATAACTGCCTTTTTTCCCCAGGTGCTCTGTCCTGGGAAGGTGGGGCTTTATGTGTGAGTTCCTGATGTGCTGCTGCCTTTTTTCAGAGATGCCCTGCCCAGCGAGGAGGTAGCCTAGTCACAGTCTGCCAGCAGAGGCGTTGCTGAGCTGCCGTTGGCTCTGCCCAGCTACCGTGTGAACTTCCTTGCAGTTTTGTTTATAGAGGTATAGTTAGAATTGCCTTGTTTATGGCAGTATGCCTCAGTAATGGCGGACTGTCTCTGTAAAGGCAGACTGCCTCAGTAATGGCAGATTGCCTCAGTAATGGCGGACTGCCTCAGTAATGTGGACTGCCTCAGTAATGGTGGACTGCCTCAGTAGTAGTAGACTGCCTCAGTAATGGCAGATGCCCTTCCTCCTACAAAGCTGGACCATCCTGGGTCCAGCTGTGCTTGCTGTGAAACTCTCAATCCAGAGTGTTTCAGGTTGCTGGTCTTTGTGGGGGTGGGACCCACCAAGCCAGATCACCTGGCTTCCTGTTTCAGCCCTCATTTTTTCAGTTGAATGGGTGACTGTCTCCCAGGCATTCCAGGTGCCATTTGAAATGGCTGCCCAGATTTGTGTGAGTTTTTGTGCGGAGTCCCCCTGCACCAATGGCTAAAACAGCCAAGCTGGAGACTCGTGACATTTTTCTTCCCAGTAATCTCCTGGTCTGTGGACAGTAAAAACTCATTTGGAAATGCAGTAATCACTCACCCTCTGTGCTCTCGCTGGGAACTGCACTCCAGAGCTGTTCCTATTTGGCCATCATGGATCATCTCCCACTCTGGGTGTGTCTTTTAGGAATGCTTTCCACTACAATTAACAGAAAGCCAACACAGGCTCAAACAAATAGAGATTTATAACTCTCATATAAAAAGTCTTGAGGGAAGTAGCTACTGGTGAGGTTCATTAACTGAACAATGTCAAAGCTGACTTTTCTGTGACTCTCTTGGTCTTTCCCTCATACCTGGTGGGTGTCATAGTTTCAAGGTAGTGGTTGGAGCGCTGCACATCACAGGAAGGAGGAGGAAGATGGCTGTGCTAATTGTGCATATGCCGTTTAATCAGTAAAGCAAATTTTTTCAGAATTCTCCCAGCAAACTTCCACTAAGAGGTGTAATTTGCCAGAACTAGGTCACATGGCCACCCCTAGCTAAAAGGGAGGCTGGGAAAGGGGAAGAGGAATTGGTATGATTCACCTAGAACAGGAGTGGTGTGATTAACTTAGAACATTAGATCAACCGACCCATAGTGTCATGTGGCAAATCATTGCCCTGAATAAACTTGCAGTTCAGTTGGCAAAAAAGTAGAAATGGATACTGAGTATACAATTATCAGTTCTTCCACAGTAAGTATTCTACAAACTTTGCAAGTATAAATGAGTGAATAGACAAATGTATGAAAGATGAAGAAGTAAATATTCATCTTTGTAATAAGGACAAGTAGATAGTTCTTGTAATTGATTAAGGTAGAAAAGACAAGAGGACCAGGCATTCAGAAGTGAGGAAGAGCAGTTAGCAAGGCAGATGTATGGGTTTAGAGTCAACACGATTTTATGTCACTGCCCTCCATGTGCCATTCTCACATCACTTGGTAGAGGAACTGGCTGCACCAGGCACACATCTTCTCAGCCTGGCTTTCCTTAGGTGGTTACCTTTACAAAGCAGTAGTAAGAGGATACATTACATTAATCCTCAACTTTTCATCAGAATATCCTCAACAGCCATAAAGGGTAAGCACTCTGGAATTTGGGGCAGAAGGGTGGTGAAATAGGAGGCTAGTAGAATATTTTGGAGCTGTGTTCTGCAAAACTAAAATTTATTTAATGTTTTGTGCTTTTTATTAAGATGTGTAATTTTGAATTTTATTCCATAGAACATCCATGCTATTTTTATAGGTTTTAAATTACTAATCACTTAATGGTTTCTCAAGTTTTTTTTTTTTTTTTTTTTTTTCCCAAATAAAATTGACACTCCTAAATGACACACCATTTTGTTCACTTTTGCACACAGCTATTTACCCCTGGACTATACATATCGCAGTTCAAGAAACATGGGATTAAGAAAAGTCTGCACATTGTTTCTAGCCTGTTATTCTCAGGTAGCTGTTTCTGGCAATGGCATTCACCTATTAAAGTTGTCATTAACAATACATGATAATACAGACAATCCCCAAGTTAGGATTTTTCAACTTTACAATGATGTGAAAGCAATAGGCATTCAGTACACCCCTCCATGTAACCAGAGAAACCCATGGTGATCAAGGTGCATCTGTAAAACTGCCATCTAGTGAGTACCTACCACATTCAAAGCAATTTTATATATTTTCTCATTTAATTTTCCCAATAATTCTGAAAAGCAAATATCATCCCAAAGCACACAAAGAAGGTGAAAGTCACAGAAGTTCACTAAGTCACTGAGAGTTACACAGTTAGATAAGAGGATCGAACCTCAGGACTCCGGCTCTAAAGCCTGTGTGTCTTCCATGTCTTTCTTCCTCTCCTTTCAAATTGTTTCTTTACACTTGAGGAATATCAACCTTGAATCAGAAACAATCTACAAATTAAAGCAGAAGACAGAGTAACTAACACCACATTATCCGAACACACACTGAGGCCTCCTGCACTAGGGCAGTATGGAATAGTATAGTAGATCTGGAATCAGGAGTCCTACATTCTCTTGTCAACCTCACCTGGAGCAAACTGTGGGGCTTTAGAAAAGTACTTTTCTGAACCTGAGGCTCTTGATCTGCAAAATGAAAGTGAGACCTGGTCACTTTTGCAGTCATATTCCATTCCCAAGCGCTAGCCTTTCAATATTAATTCCTCAAGATTCAGCAGTCTAAATACAGACTAACCAAGTCTTATATGCCTATTAAATGTGATATGACCTCCCAAACAGACCAGAAAGATCTAATTATAGACACATTCTCAAAAAAGCGGTATCAGGTGAACATCAACTCCAACCCCAACTTCTGAGAAAATAATCGTAAGAGTACTAGGATGATAACAACTACTTACTGATTGTTAATCACATCCCAGTGAATATTCTAATGTAAGTACTATCTCCTTTAACCTTTGAACAACCCTACACAAAGTAGGTCCCCTTAACATTCCCATTTTACAGGTGAAGAAACTGAAGTACGGTACATTTAAGTAACTGCCCAAGATTACATAATTAATGGCAAACTCAGCCATTAATTACGTGTAATGGCAAACCTAGAAGTCAGACTCTGCAGTCTGAAGCGAGATGATCATGAAACACAGTCTCCCTCCATCCCCCACCCCCCACAAGGCTGTTCTCACTGAGAAATGTGCACTTGAAAAGCTTCCTGGAGACAAAAGATCTTATCACTAATCCTGCACCGTAGATTGATTTAAAACGCAAAGTGTTTTTTTATACCAGCAGATGCATGCCAGAGTTATGACAATGTCCATTAATGCCTAATTGGCTTTGTTAACCTTGCTGGAGTCTGTGGAGATTGCAATGGTGAGGTCTGAGAGAAAGACTGACCTAGCTGGTGGGAAAGAGTCTGGTTGCAGTTAGGAGGAAGGCACCCGCTACACAAGGGTTCCCTGCATCATAACCAATTGAAGGCTGATGGAAAAGCAAATCACCATTAGTATTCATCAGCACCAGTCAGACATGCCTAATGATTGGCTTTCAGGTTATGTAGAGAATACTAAACTTACTCAGTAATATTCACTCAGTAGACGTATTTACCCATTTTTACACTGCTGTAAGAAACTGTCCGAGACTGAGTAATTTATGAAGGAAAGAGGTTTAATTGATTCACAGTTCCTCATGACCAGGAAGGCCTCAGGAAACTCATAATCATGGCAGAAGGCAAAGGGGCAACAAAACGTGTCTTACATGGCAGCAGGCCAGGGAGAGAGAGAGATAGAGAGAGAGAGAGCGAGAGCGAGAGAGAGAGAGAGAGAAAAAAAAGAAGGAAGAGTCCCACACTTACCAAACAACCAGATTTTGTGAGAACTCTTATCACCATAACAGCAAGGGTAAAGTCTGCTGCCATGACTCAATTACCTCCCACCAGGTACTGACCTTAACATGTTGGGATTACAATTCAAGCTGAGATTTGGGTGGGGACACAGAGCCAAGCCATATTAGTGGTGCTTTGTAAACTCAGTTGAGTAACACATTTTTTCATGGAGGCTCTTTTGGGAAGGTGTTCCATGGAATACATTTTGGAAAATTCTGCTCCATAGAATATAGCAAGTTTTGGCCAGTGGACCACTCAAAATGAACAAGTGCAATAAAGAGTTCTTAGCTTTCTATGCTACCCATCCAGGAAGCCCTGGTGCCCCAGACAGCTGAAGCATTTGAGAAAAAGTAGATTCTCATGTTTGTTGAACCTGGCTCATACTAGGGGTAAGATAGAAATGTCTCCATCAAGGAAAACTTTTTACTTTTAATTGGACATTTATTTTGGATAAGACTTTCTGATAAGCACTTTATATACCTTAAAGTTTGAGCACCTATATAACTTTTAGATGTATAAAAGATAATTTTAAAAAATAGAACACTTGCTAGTAAACAACTTAGTGTTAAGATTATTTTCTTAAATTCAACTAGTTGATTAAAAGTAGGTGGAGGGAATAAGGGATTGACATGAGATGATGTCTTTTAATGTATCTACTTAATGGAATTGAAAGATCCCAACAGGTTCTTCCTGTTCAATATACGAAGACCACAGCATTGCAGTAAAGAAAGAGTTTGACAGGAGGCTGGCCATGCCATGTGGGAGACAATTCTTACTCAAATCAATCTCCTCTTAAGTTAGGAGTTTTTCAAAGATAGTTTGGGAGAAGAGGTGGGGATAGCTAGGCAATGGGTACTTGCTGCTGATTATTTGGGGGTACAATCATAGGGGTATGGGAAATTATCCTCCTGTTGGCCAAAGTGCTGGGTGGGGACACGGGAGTGGTTGGCCGGTCCAGGTAGAGCCATCTGAAAAAGGTATCTCCAAAGGGCAATCTTAGGTTCTACAATAATGATGTTATTTACAGAAGTAATTGAGAAAGTTGCATATCTTGTGATCTCCAGAAAAATGGCTGGCAATGCCTATACTTTAGCAAAATCCAAGCTTCTCTATATTCCTAGCCTGGTGGTCTCTCATTAACCTTTACAAAGATGGTCGTGTTTGGAGGAAGTACTATTATCATATAAATTAAAAATGTCTCCCAAAGCTAGCCCAGCCTGTGTCCAGGAACAATTAAGTCAGCTTGAAGGCTAAAGGTAAGGGGGGATTAGCTAGATCAGATCTCCCCCGCTGTCATAATTTTCTGTTTTAATTTTTGCAAAGGCGGTTTCTAAATTGTCACAAACATCCTACCCAAGTTAAAAATCTTGCTATTTTCTATTTTTATTTTTCTTTTAAAAAATAATTTCAGATTTTGATTCAAAGATAGAGCTCATTTTTGCCACTGAATTCTCTAAGAATTTCTATCAAGGAGGAAGTCTTGATTAGATAAGTGAGTCTCAGATATTTATAGTCCATGGAAAAAACAGGTTACCAAAAAAAAGAGGGAAAATGAAAGATGGTTCCTTTAAGAAATGAACAAAAAAGGAAGATATGACCCAACCACAAGAAGAAAATGGAAGGAAACGGCGGGCTTCAGAATGTTAATATCATCACTGCAAATTAGTTTTCATATAAGTAATTAATCAACTTTTGTCATTTTCTGCGATTCATTGTGAACATTCTGTGTGAGGTCAGTCCTTCACTGTACTACTTCAAGTTTAAAAGCCCGAGGCTTTTAGAACTTGCCTTATGACATTGGGAGGGCCCTTTCTATAGACTAATTAACATACCAAGAATTTCAAGTCAACAAAAGATACAATGGTACCATTTTTCAAGAACTTTTTCATGCCCAGTTCAAGCACTTCTTACATTTCTGGTCCTCTCTGCTCAGATACCACCAGCCTCACAGGAAGGACTGGCTTTAAGTTTCATGGAGGGCCCCACCCTTTGTGTTCACTCAGTGGGATTCTTCATGCGGGGAAATGATAACATCACGTTACGCAAGCTTCCCTGTGTGTAACCTCTCCTAATAGAGTCTTTTTGGTGGAATTTATAGGATCCACGTTCACTGAGATTAAGCTACATACTTTAAGCTAAGGACCACACTGGATTAGAGCAAATATAACAAATCTCAGCATGGATTGCCTTGGTACCAGAGTGCCTAACAAGCCCCCATGCTGCCTGTCACATTGTCCACACAAAGTCTTGGGGGATCTGGAACATGCCATCCTCGCTTTAAATTACTACCACTACCAAATTACTGCCCTTTTCTATTAAGGTTTAAATTGTCAATATAGCATATAGAAGAACCTATACTCACAGGCAGCAACTCTTGTTTAAAGAAGGTACTGCTTGTGAGTATAGAAACAAGATTTCTTGTTTCTTGAACCTAACTTAGTAGCAAGATAAGTTATCACCCAGGGGTAGAAATTTTATATATATTAGTTCTCACCTAGGGGTAAAAATTTTATATATAAAGTTTGAGTTCTCACCCAGAGGGAGAAATTTTATATATAATTTATTAGTTCTATTATATGTGTAAATGCACCCATTATAAAATATAAAGATCAACAGAAAGGAATAAAAAGAATCACTCATAAATACCAATATTAACAAGTTAAATAGGTTTCTTTTCACCTTCTTTCTCCTATAACTTGTATTATAGGAAAACGAAAGTAGTTGAAACTCTAAGTGAATTTTGGCCACATATTTTTCCTTAATAAGCCAGGCAAAACATACTCTACCCCAAGTCCTCTGAGAGCTAATACTTATGAGAGATACTGATCCCCCAACCCACATGGAAGCAGCACTCGGGATGTCATGAGCTGTACATTTCTGATTTTGCTCACAGTCAAGCTGGGCAGGCAGAAAGGGTGAGGAATATTAATAACAGAAAGTGACATGAACTACCAGCTCTCTCTCCTCTGCTCCTCAAAGAATTCCTTTACTTCCTTTGCCCGTTTCCTGTCCTCACCCAGGGTGGCCCATGTTCTCCCATGGCATTCTCCTCTGCTGCTCACTGTTCCCCTGAAGGGCATGCCCAGAGCCTCCCGGTGCCCACGGCATCTGGTGCTGCTTCAAAGCCAATCACTAAACCAGCCAACTTTCTGTCCTTGTGATTTGCCCACGCGAATCTTCCAAGGCCACTCATGTCAGATTGGAAGCTCTGGGGACCTTTGTGCAAATGAATTCTAAAATCCTCCCAACCTTTACAGCAATCTCACAGAGATGTATCTTGCCACAAAGAGGGAAACATAAACCTTTCTGCCATCACTGAGGTACTCCAAGTATTACTGCCTTTACTGCACCTCTCAAAGAGTGAACTCTGTATGAAATAAAATTTCAGTCTTAACATCAGCTATACTGCAAAATGGGTTGGAATTCTTCAAGAGACTAATTTAAAAATAAACTCTGAGAATCCAAAGCAGTATCTGAAAGGGAAAACTTTTGATACATAAATAGGTGAAAATACATTCAACCTCATTAACAATCAAAGGTATGCTAAACAAAACATACATGTTTTTGCTTATCTAACTAGAAATGACTTTTTAAAGTTATATTTGATACCAGCGTAGAATGTTCAGAAACTTGTTCATCGGGTTTCCCTGTTTGGCAAGTTACCCCACATTCTACTGGTGGGAGATTGGTAAAAACAAATGGGGTAATTTGTATTAACAGTAGAAATTATGCATAATCTCTCAGGAAGCAATTCTACTTATGACCGTAAGGATAAAATTAGTAATATGCAAGAAGATCTGATAATAGCAAAATCTGGAAAAATACACAAGAATAAGTAATTAAGTATGGTATCTGGACAGAATATTCTGCAGCCATTAAGAAGGAGCTGGAGGAAGAGGTTTATGCATGAGAAAAAGCTAGTTATGAAACAACACATACAATACAGCCCCAGTTTAGTGGAAATACATACACCTAGAAAGGGTTTAGAGAGGAGTCATCAGTGGTTATCTCAGAGTGGGGTGGACACAAGGCTAGCAGGATGGCACGCAGTTAAGAGTACAGGGATGGGACATACTTGGATGCATATGCTAACTCTGCCACTCTTTTAATTAAATGTGTGTATCATTAATATTAATTAATGATACACACATTTCATTAATATCATTAATATTAATTAATGATACACACATTTAATTAAAAGGGAAGTATACTAATGTTTACAATTTACTTTGAAACATCAAAACATAAGATGGATTGATGGTGAGTATACAGAGTTTACTGCAGAATTTTTTCAACTTTGCAGTCTGTTTGAAAATATAAAATGTTGGTAAAAAGAAATGTCACTTTAAATGTATTATCTTTTTATTTATATAAGTAGGTTGGCCAGGCACAGTGGTTCATGCTTATAATCTCAGCACTTTGGGAGGCCAAGGCGGGAACATTGCTTGAGGCCAGGAGTCCAAGGCCAGCCTAGGCAAAATGGCGAAACCCTGTCTCTACTAAAAATACAAAAAAAAAAAAATTAGCTGGGTATGGTGGTGTATGCCTGTAGTCCCAGCTACTCCAGAGGTTGAGGTGGGAGAATCACCTGAGTCCAGGAGGTTGAGGCTGCAGTGAGCCAAGATCACACCACTGCACTCCAGCCTAGGTAACCAGAGTGGGACCCTATGGCAGACAAAAAAAGAAAAAAGTAAAAGATGTTCATTTTAACAGAGCATGTAATAAACACATAAAGAAAAATTTGGTAATTTCTCTAACCTACTCCTCACCAATTCCACTCTGCTGGAAAGGTATTTTTTGTATGTTTATGCTCATACATTTAAATAAAACTGTTTTTTATAAGATTATATCATTCATATTACTTGACAATCCATTTTTTAACTTAGAAAAGTAATTTTTGGTTAAAAAATAAAGAATGAGATCTACCCCTTACTTACGAACCTATAAGTCACAAATAAATTTTCTTTATAGATAAGATAGAAGAACATAGCTTTTTCCCATATGTGATTTTTATTATTACTCAAAATTTTAGGAGGCTTCATAGCAAGAAATAAAATACTTTGGTTTTTAAAACACTTTCATCATTTTTATATTAAAATACAACATAGCTGGGTGCCTGTGTGTCCCACTGTGAGCTGGCATTTTATTACCATCTTCTCCCATAGGTTCCAAGTCCACTCACCTCAACTCGTCTTCGGTGGCAGTATTGCTACTACTACACTGCACATCACTTTCTGTAGCCACCACTGTAGCCTAAGGTAAAGATTAAAATGTACCTGAGAGTCACAGTCTCTGAATACGTAGGACCACAATTCCTATTCACATGTGTACACTGAATGTAAAGAAAACAAAACAAAATAACAATGGCGACTAAACTGTACCAATATAGCTTGTATAAGGGGTTGTATCTACCCCACTGAAGCAGGCTGAACTGTACTCAGGATTTCAAAGGAAATTACCTTTTGTTAATGATTTGGAAATGTCCTCTCTGTCATTTCCTCTGATTTTTCTTTATGAAACTCCTATTTTCTTAGGATACTGAATCTCCTAGATTAAGACTCTAATTAACTTACTTTTCTTTTTATCCATTCCTTTTTTTTTTTTTTTTTCCATTTCTTTGTTATTTCTTCCTGGGTGCTTTCCTTGACTTCATCTTCCTGACTGATGAGGATTCTTAATTTCAACTATAATTTTTAACATCTAAGTGCTTTTTGCTCTGACTAGACTGGTTTCATTAATTTGCATTCTTATTTTATGCCACTAAAGATATTAAATAGCAATACTCTATAGCATTCTTTCCATTCCTTGCATTGCTTCTGTTAACTCTTAGTGTCTTTTTATTATTATCTTTTGGGGCACGGGTTGGTTTGTACCTGTACCTTTCATGTTGAAGGCTTTCCTTAAATATCTGGTCATTTTCTCCTATTTAAAAACAAGGCATTAAAATGCTGATTGGATGCCCCACTCTACTGGTGGTATCTTAGTTTATTTTGTGCTGTTAAAATGCCACCAACTAATTTATAGAGAACAGAAATGTATTCTCTCAGTTTAGATGGCAGGGAAGTCCAAGATCAAGGCAGTGGCATCAGATGTGGGCCTTCTTACTACATCCTTACATGATAAAAGGCAGAAGGGCAGGAGGGAACCAGCTCTCTCTGCCAAGGCCCTTTATCAGAGCACTAATCCAATTCCTGAGGGAGGAGCCCTTGCAGGCTAATCATCTCTTAAAGGCTCACCTCTTAAGACTATCACATTGGTAACACCTGGATTTTGGAGGGTACACATTTAAGCGACAGCAGTAGGGCTTGACAACTAGTGAATCTCATTGTAGAGCAATGAGCAGGCATCCAGCTTTTTTTAAAAAAATAATTTAAGTACTGGGATACAAGTGCAGAAAGTGCAGGTTTGTTACATAGGTATACATGTGACATGGTGGTTTGCTGCACCTATCAACCTGTCATCTACATTAGGTATTTCTTCTAATGCTATCCCTCCCCTAACCCTCCCCACCTCACCCCCCAACAGGTCCCAGTGTGTGATATTCCCCTCCCTGTGTCCATGTGTTCTCACTGTTCAAAACCCACTTATGAGTGAGAACATGTGGTCTCTGGTTTTCTGTTCCTGTGCTAGAGAATGATGGTTTCCAAGCTTCATCCATGTCCCTGCAAAGGACATGAACTCATCCTTTTTATGTCTGCATAGTATTCCATGGTGTATATGTGCCACATTTTCTTTATCCCAGTCCATCATTGATGTGCATTTGGGTTGGTTCCAAGTCTTAGTTCTGTGAATAGAGCTGCAATCAACATATGTGTGCATGTGTCTTTATAGTAGAATGATTTATAATCCTTTGGGTATATACTCAGTAATGGGACTGCTGGGTCAAGTGGTATTTCTGGTTCTAGATCCTTGAGGAATCACCACACTGTCTTCCACAATGGCTGATCTGATCTTTGACAAACCTGACAAAAATAGGCAATGGGGAAACGATTCCCTATTTAATAAACGGTGTTGGAAAACTGGCTAGCCATATGCAGAAAACTGAAACTAGACCGCTTCCTTACACTTTATACAAAGATTAACTCAAGATCGATTTAAGACTTAAATGTAAGACCTAAAACTATAAAAACCCTAGAAGAAAACCTAGGTAATACCATTCAGTACATAGGTATGGGCAAAAATTTCACGACTAAAATACCAAAAGCAGTGGCAACAAAAGCAAAAATTGAGAAATGGAATCTAATTAAACTGAAGAACATCTGCACAGCAAAAGAAACTATCATCAGAGTAAACAGGCAACCTACAGAATGGGAGAAAAAATTTGCCATGTATACATCTGACAAAGGACTAATATCCAGAATCTACAAGGTACTTAAACAAATTTACAAGAAAAAAAATCCAGCTCTTTTAGGTCTTTATTTGTATGTCTGGTCAGTTCCTTAGTTTCTTAAGAGAAGAATCCTCCAA
Source organism: Sapajus apella (assembly GCF_009761245.1). Classification (NCBI taxonomy): domain Eukaryota; kingdom Metazoa; phylum Chordata; class Mammalia; order Primates; family Cebidae; genus Sapajus; species Sapajus apella. The sequence goes on along the minus strand of NW_022436946.1, from coordinate 66,146,045 downwards.
TCTCATCCTTGGGATAGAAGGCTGGCTACTAGTATGCTCAGCTTAGATAATGGAAGTCCTCCTTATTAGATATACAGTGTTTCTTGTATTTCCCCCATTTTCTATCCAGCGCCGAATCACTTTTCTCCCCTGTGCTTGTTATCCACAACTCCAAAATCTGTTTCTCTAAGAAATGAATCTCTCAGCTCTCTTAGGGCACAGAAAGGGTAGCCATCTAACTTCTCAGAATGAAGATGGGCATTGGAAACCAATTGCTCCTTAAACAAATCATCCTCTTGTTCTCAGCCTCCTCTCTTTCATGCTTTGGGCTTCCAATTTCTGAGAATTCCTGGAATTCGACAGGGTAAACTACCAAGGTTCTCAGTGGTAACCTCCCTCTTTTCCACCACATACACACTTTTAAATTTGACCTAATTTTGATGTGCCCAGTAGTTGAAATTGGCCCACCATATGCCATCTTCACACGTTATAGTTTGGAGGTTTAGGTGTTTCCTGGTTTCATTAAAGTTGAGCACCTGTAATTGTGCTGTGGTTGTTATTGTTCTTGTTATTTTTGTGGTAGCTTCTCAGAGGAGACGGGCAGAGACATCATTACTTTTACCTCCCATCTTATAACTGATAGAGCCTCTTAATAGTAGAGGAAAGATTCTTGTTTATTTTTCTTAGGAGAGAATAAAAAATTATTCTCTTCTAGTTGGAAAAATCCTGTCATATGTATATTTCTTCATATTCTCAGCATGAATTCTAACCTAAATTATTTCGTTCCTTCTTTAGATGCCTAATATACAGAATCTTAGGAAAGCTAAGGCAGGAAGCCAAAAGGAAACACTGTTTTCTTTTTCTCCCTGGCAGTCCGTCAACATTTTGGGCTTCATGCACTATCTCCATTAAATAACAGAGAAAGAAACTGAGATAGGAAGTGAATTCCAAAGTGTTGAAGAAGATTATGCCATCAAAAGCTAATGGCTGCACATAAGATGGGGATTTCAACCCCAAGTTTTCTTTCTGGAAAGCTAAGGGCAGGTAAGAAAATTATGAGGAAAGAAAATACTTAGGATTTAGTAAAACAGATACCAAACTTTACGGAGAAGTTTATTTCCTCACAATATTTTCTATGTTATATTCTAAGAACAAAAGCACACGATCTTCTCCTGGGTAAGGATAAGCTTCTGTTTGACACACATGGCTCACATGCAGATCCTGTCACCACCATCTTTCTAACTAGACTGGAGTTCCTATCTTTTCTCATTTGGCTGCTGTTCATCCAAACTACCTCCCACTCTTCCTCTGTCTAAGAAGTTTCCCACTTTGAAAGTTCTGTTGGGAAGAAGAGTTATCTATCACTACATAGGCTGAGGCTGTCAGATTCACAATTTCCCAAGTCAACCTTGCAGGTAAAGTGCCAGCACTTGACCAAATCAGATGCACCTGCTCCAGCCAGCAATGTAACAGCACAAAGACTGGAGAGGGAGGGAAAGCTTGTTTTTGTAGTGCTGGCTGCAGCAGCAAAATCAGGTTATCAGAGCAACAGTGGTATCAGCAGCAAGCATGGCTCTGTGCCAGCAGGGTCCACTTTGGCAACCTAAGTGCATCCACTACCACTCTGCAGCTGTAATGACAAAGGTCTTTATGGAGCCACTGAGCCTGGGCCAGGTCCTGCAGATTCCTGGTAATTCTGTCCATGACACACTATATTTTCAATAAATCCCCTTTTTTCTTAAGTTAGCTGGAACTAAGACCCTGTTACATGTGGGTTTCATATGATGATTGAAATAACTGGGAGAGCTAAAGGTGCAAATCTTGACCTATCAAATGACAACAAATACCATAAAGGTAAAAATATCTAGCCATACAAACACTACAGGTAGGTAGATATTTCCTTTGGTACCCACACATTTTTTGTTAGTTTGAACAATATAATCCTGTTTTCAGAGTCCCATTCCAAGAAAAAAGTTGCTAATATTCTTTTAATCTTGCAGATTTCATGGACCAGACAAGACTCAAGGTTCTTGGTGACCCCACTAGAAGCTGAGACAATGTGAAACCCCAAATGAGCAAGCCAGCTATTCCTACTCATCATCATAACTGCCTAACCCACCCTTCAGACACCAGTGTGTTTAAGGAGCTCCTCTGGGTCTATACACCCACATTTAAAATACATATTCAGGCCAAAAGAAGAGAGTATGTGCACAGAAGAAATTAATAGCTGTGGGAATCATGTTTGAGCACTCTTTTAATTAAGCAATGCTAATGAGAGTACCCATGCCCTTTTTTGTTTAGTAGTAGTATCCAGGTGGTGGTTTTAGGTATAATTATTATAAATAATGCCAATTTAAGCTTCAGAAAATCAAAGGTAAATTCCTGAGAGAATTTTATTTTCTCAGGATTTAAGTAAAAAACTCGAAAAGAGAGGCAAAAGAGAATGTTTTTAATAGTAAATAGCTATCTTATAAAGTCTAAATAAAAATATTAAGAATCAACTCAATACAATGCAACAAATACTTTTGAGGGATGATATCATGTTAGGTACTGAAGAGTTACAGAGATAAAAAGGGGTTGGCCCCACCCTTACCTAAAGTTGACAATCTGAGTGAGAGGCAGCAAAAAGTGGAAAAAATACTCAAATATCAGAAGACATTTAAGCATGATGAAAGGCAGAATGGGATCAACCAGAAGAGATGTAGCAAGAATAGTATTTTTCATTTGTTTTTCAATGTCTCCATATTTTAATTCCCAAACCTGCCTTCCTGTGACTTTCTACACACTGAAGCTGAGATGCTCATCATTTTCAGGGAGAAGGTGAATCAGCCTAGAATAAAGAAGTCACAGGCACAGTATGACTTTTTTTTACATTTAGAGAGTTCACAATAGACAGGAAACCCTCTGGCTTTCAGCAGAAAGAGCTAGATGCTTGAAAGAGAAAGCCAATTTATCAGAAATCTCAGATAGTCTTTGAAATTCCAGTTGGCCAAGCCTAGAAGACTGGATTGTAGAGTTCTAACTGTAAACACGGATTATGGAAATGCAGGTTAGGGAATGGGGCAGGAATTTGAGGAAGCCCATCCTGGGGCTGCATGAGGAACCCAGAAAATTGAGATGCTTGTCTTTGGCCACCCTGGGGTTAAAAACCTAGTGGGGTTGCGGGATGTAGAACCCAGGTTGGCTGGGAATCCAGAGTGTAGGAGGCTTGAGCATCACTTCCCTTCAGGATCTCTTGGAGGGCAACTCCTCATAAGTAAACTGAGCCACGCTGGGCCACAGTCAAGTAGAACTGCATTTAGGCTAAGAGGATCTGAGATAGATCCCTACTCTTCACTCCAGCACAAAGTGAAAACAATCCAGAAAATCCCTGGAGTCACTGCAGAGGCGCACGAAAGACATCTGAGAAAAAAAAAAAAAAGAGTGTGACAAGTCTTCATGTCTGCTTGAAGAATGCTGCATCATTGGGAAAGGGACCACTCACAAAGGCTGCAAGGTACACCACTCAAAGCCAGAAGACAGATGGGGCCATCGGTGAGCCTTACAGGATCAGCAGCACTGGTGAGAGCAGAGTTGAGGGAGGAGAGAACAGAAAGAGACCATGATCATGACCATGTTCTCAAGGACTATGACCAAGAGAACAGAGGACAGGCTACACCAGCCACAGAAGCCTTCAAAACAGACAGAGAGAGACTTCACAGAAAGCCAGTCAGGCCCACCTGCCTGCCCCTGCCACAAGGAGCCCATGCTTCCTTTCCACGTACTGGAAGTGAGAAGAGAGAACACTTATGAGGAGACACTGATCCTGGTAGGGAACATGAACCTTGATTGACTACATTTAAGTCCTGATTTCACTAATGATTGAGTAAACTTGAAGGGGCAAGATCATATGTTTTCTAGAGCTGACTGGTGGCTGATGAGTAAGTTAGAACAATTTATAGGAAATCACTTCTATTTCCACACGAGTCAGTGTGTATATGGTGCACACAACACAAAAGACACACACCAAATATGGGGACACCGAAGGAAGGAGACATTGTATTAAGTTGGGAGCAGAGGGATTGGGCTGCCACTGGATGTTTTGGACTATACCTTAGTGCATTTATGGGATTCTGATACGTAGAAATGAGGTGGAGGCATTCAACGTGGTAGAAAAATGTCTATCAAAGTCTAGGAAATCAGAGGCGGTAGGAAACGTTCAGGGAAAAAAAATAATGGTCCAATTTGGCTGGAACCTACATTCCTCATAAAATTCTGTATATGCTCTGCCAGAGACTGTGCTTTGTCCCTAAGTGCTGGGAAGAGTTTTATAAACATTTACAGTATAAAATATGTTCTGAGCAGAGTGATGCCTGGAAACTTATGCCCATTACTTAAAAACCATGTTGTCTCTGGTTCCTGTTTCTTACTGCAACTGTAATAGACAAGCTTGCCACCGAATATTGACTCTAGTGGGGAATACTTCTGTATTCAGCCTCAGCCCACAGATAAGGAATCTTCCATAAATATTTTCTCCTTTCATCAGATACTAGGAAAGTCTGCACCATTCTGCCCGTCCCTACTCTTGGATGGAAGCATAGCTAATACAAGGAATGTGGTGGCTCCATGTATATGAGGTGGGGTTCAAGCATTTTTATTTTGATGAATCTCCAAAGGTAATCTAGATATAGTCTTGATCTCTGCCTTTCTATCACTCAGTCTCACATTTCTTCATATCAGTTTGGAAGAATATCTGCTACATAGTTGGTTTCAATAAATATTTGTTGAATAAATGGACAGACATACCATACCCACCCATATATATCATATATATTTTTTTCTTTTTTTTTTTTTTTTTTTTTGAG
>NW_022436946.1:65939033-66141122 GCF_009761245.1 Sapajus apella | reverse complement strand
GAATATCTGCAACATAGTTGGTTTCAATAAATATTTGTTGAATAAATGGACAGACATCCCATACCCACCCCTATATATCATATATATTTTTTTCTTTTTTTTTTTTTTTTTTTTTGAGATGGAGCATTGCTCTGTTGCCAGGCTGGAGTGCAGTGGCACAATCTCGGCTCACTGTAACCTCCGACTCCCTGGTTCAAGCAATTCTCCTACCTCAGCCTCATGAGTAGCTGGGATTAAAGGCATGTGCCACCATGCCCAGCTAATTTTCGTATTTTTAGTAGAGACAGGGTTTCACCATGTAGGCCAGGATGGTCTCTATCTCCTGACCTCATGATCTACCTGCCTCAGCCTCCCAAAGTGCTGGGATTACAGGCATAAGATACTGAGCACTGAGCCCAGACCCATTTCTTAATCTTTAGCATGCAATGGAATCACCTAGTAGACTCCACAGACTGTGGAGGTCCACCTGAAGAGTTTCTGACTGAGTAGGTGTAGGGTAGGGGCTAAGAATCTACACTTCTAACCACTTCCCAGGTGACGGTAATGCTGTTGTTGGAAGGGGCTACACTTTGAGATCCTGCAGTCTGGATAAATATAACCCCAAACTGAATAGTACCTTTAAATGGTTTACCCACCATTTTCCTGGAAGCTTTTAGAAAACATGTTTCCCTATGTTTCATTACATAAGTTATAGGAGCAATTTAATAGCATAAACTATAGGCATTGAAAACTGTTGCTGAAACATATGGAATTTTTATTAAGAATTCCATGAATCAGAGACTTCTGAATAACATATGAGTCATCATTTTCTATTCAAAGTTTGATGATATAATCTAAGATTTTTAAAAAGACATAGGATTTCTATTCTTTTACCCTAAACGGGACTCTTTTAATATCAACAAAAAAAGCAAAAATAAGGCTCCCTTTCTGTAGTAATTGAAAATTAGATAACAAGGACTGTGTTCTTATCCACTATCTGGAGGAGAATCCATGTGAGAACCTGGGACTGCCTTGCTATCTTTTTAACGCTACAGGAGAAAAAAAACACTGCTTTCACATTCTGCCAAGTAACTGCAAAGAACCAGGTTTTTGCCTTGTTTTTCTGGATACTATCAGAGCTGCTTAATTTAAAAAATCTTCCATAAAAATTTAAAGTTTTAAAATTTTTAAACACTAATACTCACTATATAAGTCAGCTTTCCTTGGTAAGATAACTCTTGAATTTCCCTAATTTGTAGTTTCAATTCTATTAGTTGACAGTAGAGTCAAAGATTTTGTCTGATGACTAAATATGTTTTAAGTGTTTAGGAACAGTTCAGGATTGCAGCTCTCAGTGAAAGCGCAGATGGTGAGTGGACACCGCATTTTTATTGCCCACAGACTAGGAAATTCCCAGGTGGAGGAGCTCGACGGGTCGCCAGTGCGGCTGTTTCGGCCAGTGTGGCTCTGTCGGCCGGTGCTACTGCTTTGCCCCGCGTGGCTGCTTTGTCACCGCCCCGGTGCAGCGGTTCTCCATACAAAATACACTGGTCCAGGTGCCCTTTTGGCTGGCGATTGGAGCCACGGGAAGTTGCCCATTCATCTGTTTAAAAAGGGGACTGAACAAGGAACCAGGACAGCAGATTCGAGGGCAAAAAAAGCGCCACGAATCTCAGTGCCGCTGTTTAAGCCAGTGCAGTGAGTCGCCGCACGGGAAAACACTCAGATCCCGGCACCTCTTCAACAGGCGACTGGAACACCAACTTAAAAAAAAAAAAAAAAAAAGGCTCTGAGGCGGGGAGCCAGGCGATCAGGCTCGGCTGGTCCCACCCCCACAAAAGAACAGCAATCAGAAACTCTCCGGATTGAGAGTTTCACAGCAAGCACAGCTGAACCCGGGACGGTCCAGCTCTGTGAGGGAGGGGCATCCGCCATTACCGAGGCAGTCGAAAACTACGGAGGTAGCGAGCCGATACTGAGGCAGCCCACCGTTGCCAAGACAACCCGCCATTGCTGAGGCAGCCTGCCATTGCCAAGGCAACCCACCGTTGCCAAGGCAACCCGCCACTACAGAGAGAGTCCGCCATAACAGAGGCAGGCCACCATTGTCGAGGCAGTTCTAACTACACCCATATAAACAGGACTGCAGGGAAGTTCACTTGGCAGCTGGGTGGAGCCCACAGCAGCTCAGCAAAGTCTCCACAAGCAGACAGTGACTAGGCTGCCTCCTTGCTGGGCAGGGCAGCTCTGAAGGAAAAAAAAAAGAATGCAGCAGGATAATGGAAACTCATAAATAAAGCCCTAAATCCCTGGGACAGAGCACCTGGGAACAAAAACCAGTTTATGAGTTCTGCTGCAGCAGACCTAAATGTACTTGCCGAGCAGCTCTGAATGAACAACGGAGCTCACAGCTCAGCATTTGAGCTCCTATACAGAACAGACTGTCTCCTCAAGCAGCTCCCTGACCCCTGTATATCCAAAGAGCCACCTGATACAGGAGAGATCAGACTGACACTTGGCAGGTATCCTTCGGGACAAAGACAGCAGAAGAAGAAAACTGGTAACAACTCTTACTGTTCTGCAGCTGCTGCAGGTGATCCCCAGGCAAGCTGAGCCTGGAGTGGACCTCAGCAGACCTATAGCAGAGGGGCCAGACTGTTAGAAGGAAAACTAAGAAACAAATAACCTCATCATCAACAAACAGAACGTCCACTCAGAGACCCAATCTGAAAGTCAACAACTACAAAGACGACAGGTGGACAAATCCATACAGATGGGAAGAAACTAGCACAAAAAGGATGAAAACACCAAAACCAGAACACCTCTCCTCCTACAAGGGATCACAACTCCTCACCAGCAAGGGAACAAGGTTGGATGAAGAACGAGTGTGATGAAATGACAGAATCAGACTTCAGAAGGTGGGTAGTAAAAAACTTCTGTGAACTAAAAGAACATGTTCTAACCCAATGCAAAGAAACTAAGAACCTTGAAAAAACATTTGACGAAATGCTAACGAGAATGGACAAAATAGAAAGGAATATAAGTGAATTGATGAAGCTGAAAAACACAACATGAGAACTTCACAAAGCATGCACAAGTATCAACAGCAGAATTGACCAAGCAGAAGAAAGGATATCAGAGGCCGAAGATCAACTCAATGAAATAAAACGGGAAGGCAAGAATAGAGAAAGAAGGGTAAAAAGGAATGAACAAAGTCTCCAAGAAATGTGGGACTATGTGAAAAGACCTAATCTACGTTTGATAGGTGCGCCTGAATGCGACGAAGAGAATGATTCCAAGCTGGAAAATACTCTTCAGGATATTATCCAGGAAAACTTCCCCAACCTAGCAAGGCAGGCAAATATTCAAGTCCAGGAAATACAGAGAACACCACAAAGATATTCCTCAAGAAGAGCAACCCCAAGGCACATAATTGTCAGATTCACCAGGGTTGAAACGAAGGAGAAAATACTAAGGGCAGCCAGAGAGAAAGGTCGGGTTAGCCACAAAGGGAAGTCCATCAGACTCACAGCAGATCTCTCAGCAGAAACCCAGTTAGCCAGAAGACAGTGGGGGCCAATATTCAACATCCTTAAAGAAAAGAACTTTCAACCCAGAATCTCCTATCCAGCCAAACTAAGCTTCATAAGTGAAGGAAAAATAAAATCCTTTGTGAACATGCAAGTACTCAGAGATTTCGTCACCACCAGTTCAGCTTTACAAGAGCTCCTGAAAGAGGCTCTACACATATAAAGGAACAACTAGTACCAGCCACTCCAAAAACATGCCAAATGGTAAAGAGAATCAACACAATGAAGAATCTGCATCAACTAATGGGCAAAACAGCCAGCTAGCATCAAAATGGAAGTATCAAATTCACACATAAGAATATTAACCCTAAATGTAAATGGACTAAATGCCCCAATCAAAAGACACAGACTGGCAAATTGGATAAAAAGCCAAAACCCATCGGTGTGCTGTATCCAGGAAACCTATCTCACGAGCAAGGATACACAAAGGCTCAAAATAAAGGGATGGAGGAAGATTTACCAAGCAAATGGAGAGCAAAAAAAAGCAGGAGTTGCAATTCTCATCTCTGATAAATTAGACTTTAAAGCAACAAAGATCAAAAGAGACAAAGAAGGACATTACATAATGGTAAAAGGATCAATGCAACAAGAAGAGCTAACGATCCTAAATATATATGCACCCAATAGAGGAGCACCCAGATACATAAGGCAAGTTCTTAAAGACTTACAAAGAGACTTAGACTCCCACACAATTATAGTGGGAGACATTAACACCCCATTGTCAATATTAGACAGATCAACCAGACAGAAAATTAACAAGGATATCCAGGACTTGAACTCAGACCTGGACCAAGCAAACCTAATAGACATTTACAGAACTCTCCACCCCAAATCCACAGAATATACATTCTTCTCAGCACCACATCACACCTACTCTAAAATTGACCATATAATTGGGAGTAAATCACTCCTCAGCAAATGCAAAAGAATGGAAATCATAACAAACAGTCTCTCAGACCACAGTGCAATCAAGTTAGAACTCAGAATTCAAAAACTAACCCAGAACCGCACAGCTTCACGGAAACTGAATAACTGGCTCTTGAATGTTGACTGGATAAACAATGAAATGAAGACAGAAATAAAGATGTTCTTCAAAACCAACGAGAATGAAGACACAACTTACCAGAATCTCTGGGACACATTTAAAGCAGTCTCCAGAGGAAAATGTATAGCAATAAGTGCCCACATGAGAAGCAAGGAGAGATCAAAAATTGATACCCTATCATCAAAATTAAAAGAGCTAGAGGAGCAAGATCAAAAAACTCAAAGTATAGCAGAAGACAAGAAATAGCTAAGATCAGCACAGAATTGAAGGAGATAGAGACACAAAAAAACCCTTCAAAAAATCAACAAATCCAGGAACTGTTTTTTTGAAAAGGTCAACAAAATAGACCACTAGCCAGATTAATAAAAAAGAAAAGAGAGAATAACCAAATTGATGCAATAAAAAACGATAAAGGGGATATCACCACAGATTCCACAGAAATTCAAACCATCATCAGAGATTATTACAAACAATTCTATGCACACAAACTAGAAAACCTGGAAGAAATGGATAAATTCCTGGACACGTCCCTCCTCCCAAGCCTAAACCAGGAAGAAGCCGAAACCCTGAACAGACCCATAACAAGGTCTGAAGTTGAGGCAGCAATTAAGAGCTTACCACCCAAAAAAAGCCCAGGTCCAGAGGGGTTCACAGTCGAATTCTACCAGACATACAAAGAGGAGCTGGTACCATTCCTTCTGAAACTATTCCAAACAATATAAAAAGAGGGAATTCTTCCCAAATCATTTTATGAAACCAACATCATCCTGATTCCAAAACCCGGCAGAGACTCAACAAGAAAAGAAAACTTCAGGCCAATAACCATGATGAACATAGATGCAAAAATCTTCAATAAAATACTGACAAGCCAACTGCAACAGAACATCAAAAAGCTTATGCACCATGATGAAGTAGGCTTCATCCCGGGGATGCATGGCTGGTTCAACATACGCAAGTCTAAAAACATAATTCACCACATAAACAGAACCAAAGACAAAAACCACATGATTATCTCAATTGATGCAGAGAAGGCCTTTGACAAAATTCAACATCCCTTTATGCTAAAGACCCTCAATAAGCTAGGTATTGATGGAACGTATCTCAAAATAATAAAAGCTATTTATGACAAACCAACAGCCAATATCATACTAAATGGGCAAAACTGGAAGCATTCCCCTTGAAATCTGGCACTAGACAAGGATGCCCTCTCTCACCACTCCTATTCAATATAGTACTAGAAGTTCTAGCCAGAGCAATCAGGCAAGAAATAGAAATAAACAGTATTCAAATAGGAAAGCAGGAAGTCAAATTGTCTCTATTTGCAGACGACATGATTGCATATCTAGAAGACCCCATCGTCTCAGCCCAAAATCTCCTGAAACTGTTAAGCAACTTCAGCAAAGTCTCAGGATACAAAATCAATGTGCAAAAATCACAAGCGTTCCTATATACCAATAAGGGAGTTAAAGAGAGCCAAATCAAGAACAAACTTCCATTCACAATTGCCACAAAGAGAATAAAACACCTAGGAATACAACTAAAAAGGAACGTAAAGGACCTCTTCAAGGAGAACTACAAGCCACTGCTCAATGAAATCAGGGAGGACACAAACAGATGGAGAAACATACCATGTTCATGGTTAGGAAGAATCAATATCGTGAAAATGGCCATACTGCCCAAAGTAATTTACAGATTCAACGCTATCCCCATCAAGCTACCAATGACCTTCTTCACAGAACTGGAAAAAACCACCTTAAACTTCATATGGAACCAAAAGAGAGCCCGCATAGCCAAGTCAATTCTAAGCAAAAAGAACAAAGCGGGAGGCATCACACTACCGACTTCAAACTATACTACAAGGCTACAGTAATCAAAACAGCATAGTACTGGTACCAAAACAGAGATATAGACCAATGGAACAGAACAGAGGTCTCGGAGGCAACACAACATATCTACAACCATCTGATCTCTGACAAACCAGACAAAAACAAGCAATGGGGAAAGGATTCCCTGTTTAATAAATGGCGTTGGGAAAACTGGCTAGCCATGTGCAGAAAGCAGAAACTGGACCCCTTCCTGACACCTTACATTAAAATTAACTCCAGATGGATTAAAGACTTAAACATAAGACCTAACACCATAAAAACCTAGAAGAAAATCCAGGCAAAACCATTCAGGACATAGGTGTAGGCAAGGACTTCATGACCAAAACAACAAAAGCATTGACAACAAAAGCCAAAATAGACAAATGGGACCTAATCAAACTCCACAGCTTCTGCACAGCAAAAGAAACAGTCAATAGAGTGAATCAGCAACCAACAGAATGGGAAAAAATTTTTGCAGTTTACCCATCTGACAAAGGGCGGATATCCAGAATTTACCAAGAACTCAAACAGATTTACAAGAAAAAAACTAAAAAGCCCATTCAAAAGTCGGCAAAGGATATGAACAGATACTTTATAAAAGAAGACATACATGAGGCCAACAAACATATGAAAAAATGCTCATCATCACTGGTCATCAGAGAAATACAAATCAAACAACATTGAGATATCATCTCATGCCAGTTAGAATGGCGATCATTAAAAAATCTGGAGACAACAGATGCTGGAGAGGATGTGGAGAAATAGGAACACTTTTACACTGTTGGTGGGAGTGTAAATTAGTTCAACCATTGTGGAAGACAGTGTGGCAATTCCTCAAGGACCTAGAAATAGAAATTCCATTTGACCCAGTAATCCCGTTACTAAAACAGAATTATAAATCATTCTACTAAAAGGACACGTGCACTCGAATGTTCATTGCAGCACTGTTTACAATAGCAAAGACCTGGAACCAACCCAAATGCCCATCGATGATAGACTGGACAGGGAAAATGTGGCACATATATACCATGGAATATTACGCAGCCATCAGAAATGATGAGTCTGTCCTTTGCAGGGACATGGATGAACCTGGAAACCATCATTCTCAGCAAACTGACAGAAGAGCAGAAGATCAAACACCACATGTTCTCACTCATAGGCGGGTGTTGAGCAATGAGAACACATGGACACAGGGAGGGGAGCACTACGCACTGGGGTCAGTTGGGGGGAAACAGGGGAGGGACGGTGGAGGGTCGGGAGTTGGGGAGAGAGAGCAAGGGGAGAGATGCCAGATGTAGGTGATGGGGAGGAAGGCAGCAAATCACACTGCCACGTGTGTACCTATGCAACAATCTTGCATTTTCTTCACATGTACCTCAAAACCTAAAATGGAATAAAATAAATAAATCGAAAATATATATATATATGTTTTAAGATGTAGCCAGAATTTCCTAGGACATCATGCAAACTTTGCTTTTACTTCTTTGTGTAAAAGAAGGCATGTGGTGACTGTAGCCAATCTCACCATCATAGGCTTATCTCCTGAGGTTACTGTGCCCCTTTTTCGTTCAAGAAAAAAAAAGAAGAACATGTTGTTTAATTATGCTTAATTTGTGCACATGTCTAATAAGTTTCAATTGCTTTGTGAGATAGTATTGATGGGTCCTTTTCCTTTTCTGTCCATTATAATTTGTGCAGCCTAATTTATCCTTTCAGTCTCTGAGTATATATTCAACACTTTTAAGTGACAGACAGAGGAGAAATGTCTGTAGTATTTCAAACAGATCTAAAGCAGTGGAATGGTTTAACCAAGGCAACTGTTAAAAAGCAAAGAGATGGCTTCAGGCCTAAGAGAAATAGATATTATATCAAAAGAATGCTGTCTAAAAAGTAATATTGGGAAATGAAGATAAACACAAACTTTGGAAGACTCAAGAATGTCATTTTGATACAGGAACAATGTCTAATGAAAATTTAGAAATCATTGGTTAATAAGAAATATATAAGTATGGCCAGATTTAGCTAACTTAGGGGTCATGTATGCATATTAATGGATTGACGGACATTAGCCATGACCTATAAGTTAGTTTAAATGGAAATTAAAATTCTATTAAATGTTGGATAAGAATAAATCTAAGTCTTATAAAGCACTATAAGCATATGAAGAGAATGGTGGTATAATGTTAGCATGAATATTATTTTTTATTCTAAAAGTTAAACTGTCCCCCGGTCTAATATTATATTCCAAAGCAAAGTAGTATTCAAATTCATCTAAGGTGTAAAAGCAAGAACAAGGATCCAGCAAATTGAGGTCATTCAAATATATTTTTAAAATAATAAGCACAACAAATTAAAGCAGGAATTCTCAAGGAAAGATTAGACTATCTTGCCCCACATAAAAATATCTGAAATACTTAGCAAAAATAATTAAAATGGCAAAGTACAAACTGAAGGTCTTTTAGGGTAGCTTAGCAATGGAAGGGCCAAGGAGGGATAAGAGGAGTTCACAGTCAGTCAGCATGAGTCAAGGAAAGATCATAGGCAGTCGGAGAAATCAAAGAAGCATCCAATTTTTATTTTGATCTGGTTTCAGCATTGCAAGACATGAACACTTTCTCACTGAAGCATAAGGGTTTTGAGAATGAAATATAGATTTTTTTTCAAAAGTCATTTCACATTGAAATATAAGAGTTTTATTTATGTGAATACAAACTTGAATAGGTGTTTTCTATTGCTGCTGTGACAAATTATGAAAATTTAATTGCTTGCAACAACATAAACTTATTATATTATACTTCCATAGGTCGGAAATCCAGTACACATCTTATGAACTAAAATCACGTTGTTGACAGGGCTGTATTTCTTTATGGAGGCTTCAGGGAAAAATGTTTCCTTGCCTTGTCTAGCTTCTGAAAGCTGCCGGCATCCCTTGGCTGGTGGTCCCTTACTGCATCTTTTCTCTTTTTAAGACAGGGTCTCTGTCACCCAGACTGGAGTACAGTGGTGCAATCACAGCTCACTGCAACCTTGAACTCCTGGGCTCAAGTGATCCTCCCACCTCAGCCTCCAAAGGAGATAGGACTACAGGCATGCACCGCCACACCAACTAATTTTTTATTTCTTTATTTTTTTTGAGATGGAATTTTATTCTTGTTGCCCAGGCTGGAGTGTGATGGTGCACTCTCAGCTTACCACAACTTCCACCTCTTAGGTTCAAGCAATTCTCAGTCCCCTGAGTAGCTGGGATTACAGGCATGTGCCACCACACTTAGCTAATTTTTGAATTTTTTAGTAGAGATGGATCAGGCTGGTCTCGAACTCCTGACCTCAGGTGATCCTCCCGCCTCAGCCTCCAAAAGTGCTGGAATTACAGATGTGAACCACCAAATTTTTAAATTTTTAGTGGAGACAAGGGCTTGCCATGTTACCCAGGCCAGTGGTGTTGAACTCCTGGCCTCAAGTGATCCTCATGCCTCAGCCTTCCAAAACGCCAAGATTGCAGTTGTGAGCCTCTGTGCCCAGCCCCACTTCCTGCATTATTGAAAGCCAGCATTATCACATCACCCTGACCATTCTTTTGGGATCATATATTTTTCTCTGATCACAGCTCAGAAAAGTTCTCTGATTTCTAATCTCTGATGTCCAGAGATTAGATTCATGTGATTAGACTGGGCCTATCCAGATAAACTGAAATGATCTCCCCATCTTTAGGTCCTTAGCCTTAATCACATCTGCATAAGTCTCTGTTGCCATGTAAGGTAACATATTCACAGGTTCCAGGAATTAGGGTATGGACACCTTTGGAAAGACTATTATTCTGCCTATGACCGTTAAAATATAGTAATAACTAGATCTTCTTCAAAATGAGTTAGATCTTCTTCAAAGTGAGTTAAAGCCACATCACTCTTCAAGTCTTCCAGATGTCATCAGATGCCCAAGTCTTATTCCCAAATTGATGAGGCTTTGCCCTTTCCCCTTGTGGTTCATAAATTCTGATGTCTTTCATGTTGTGCTCTTTGATTTACTATAGGTGATGACACCTCTTCCCTTCCACTACATAAGAATTCACACAGAATCACTCATTTGCTATTTCTTATAACTCAATTAAAGTATTATAATTTAAGAACTTGTTTTTTGCCCTTTTTCTGTACATGCAACTGTTATACCAGACACGCTCCCAGAGTCAGATATAGTATATTTAACTCTCTTCAGATGATTTCTACACAACACCATAGAGATGAAGAATTTTATTGATGCTTTTATCATTTAACAAGCACATGGCAAAACAAGTATATGTTTTATAGATAGAAAACTTCAGATAAGTGGTTATTTTAAGACAAGCTATCAAAGCACATCAAATTAGGTGAGGTTGGAGAAAAGAACTTTCCAAAACAAGTCACTAAAAATTTCTTTCAAAAACCATTTTTGGCATGTTCAAAATACAGTTTTCTGGACACATACTTTTTATACTTAAAACGAGGCACCCCATTAATGATCTCTTTTTGTCCTCTTCCCAAGATAGTCCCATCATAGATGCTATGGGACATTAGGACTAGAAGGAAACAAAACTATCTAGTTTTTCCATTTAATAGATGAGAAAAGAGAGGCCCAGAAAGGTGAAACAAATAAAAGCATGAGAACTATATTGACTTCATAGGTGAAACACGGGCTTGGATTGCTTGTGAACATTATTCAGATTTAAGAGCAAAAGGGAAAGATTCTCACACTCTCAGGTTTCCAAATGACAATACACTTATTCATAGCTTCACCTTGAGAATGGATAATAGCCACAAGCCAGTGGAGCGGAAGGCCAGAGGAAAGAGGGGTGTCACTAATGCTGACGAAGTACACTGGCAATAATGGGAAAATGCATACGGTCCCTTGAGCAATGATAGTTCAGCTTGGTTTCCTTCAAAGAGTCTAAGTTTTAGTTTAAACATTTTCAGCCACAGCTTGCTTGATATTTAATAAATAGAAAAGTAGATAATCCTACTTCTGAGAATTTCGTCTCTGGTGCTAAAGCAAATTTTATTCAGCATGCTGTGTAATTGTACATTTTCAGCAGATACGAAAACATGCAGTAGCAAATAGCTAACCTCCTCCCACAGCCTTTACTCCACCCTTGCCTCTTCCTCTCCAATCTTTCCACCTGCATGATGCTGTGAAGGCATGCTAGGCAGCATTTTCAGACACATTTCATTCATGCCACGAGCCTTCCCTCTCTGAAATCTCTGTTTTCACACAATCTCCTTCCTCAGATCTATAGCTGAAGACAATGGGAAAAGGAGGCAAAATGCAAGGGCTCATTAAAAAAACGTAACACTTCATCACATGCAGTGATGAAAGTTAAATTCCATTTTAACTCCAGCGACCTCGAGGCAAAAGTTTCACAAAGAACTCACTCCCGCGTATATCATCTGTCTCCCACTGCCACCATCACAGGAAAAGTCTCCAAAGAGCTCTTGTTGCGTTCTCAGGATCTCTTTATTTCCTGGGTCCTTCTCACAAACAAAGGCTTTAGAAACCCTCAAAAAGCATATTGGCATTACAAAGAGGTTTACAGACATTGATATTTATTCAATAAATGCTGCCTGCTTGCTGCTGCCGCTACTACATCTCAGAACTGTGATGAGTGTTGGGATACAACAGTGAAGACACAAATCTGGTCCCTAGAGCTCCGATTCTAGTGACAACTGACTAATGCTAAATCTCCTAATGAAAAGAAATAGTCTGGATTTAAAGTGGAAACAAATTTTATCACCTGGTCTGGATTTGAGGTTCAGATAAACTTCATTACTTGGCATGAACCAGAGTTTGCTAATGGCTATACGTTTGTCAGATTAAAATGCCTTCTTTTCCTGTTCCCTACTTCCTCAATAGAAAGGCTGGAGGTGTCTTGATCATCTGGATAACTTCCTGCACCAAAGGCAAGACCAGACATATTGCAGGTATTCAATAAATTCTTGATGTGTGAACAAATTAAGAAATAGCTTCAGCTGTAAGATTCTTTTTTTTTTTTTTTAATTTCACCCAGGAAGGTCCAGAATAAAGATAGTAAAGCCCTTCAAGATAATAAAGACAAATACAATTGGCAACCAAAATAAAGTTGTGTCAAAGGAACAATGCTGGGAAAGGCACATAGATGATCAGGTCACTAGAACTCTGATTAAGGAGAATGAGTCAGGTGGTAAGCCATGGTAAGAAATGGAATCAACATAATGAGTCATCAGTTCCTAGCAGTGGTGCCTCAGAAAATCAGATCTCAAGAGGAAAGGTAAGTTCAAAGCCAGCAAGCTTTCATGAAGAAGCAAAGGGACAGAAACCAACAGTGAGTAATGGACGGACCTGTGGCAGGATCTTTTTGCTTCCAGTTTTATTAATATATAATGACAAATGAAAGCTATATATTTATGGCATACAACCATAAATACAGGTATACATATGTATTAGTTCATTTTCATGCTGCTGATAAAGACACACCCAAGACTAGGCAATTTATAAAAGAAAGAGGTTTAATTGGATTCACAGTTCCACGTGGCTAGGGAAGCCTCAGAATCGTGGTGGAAGGCAAGGAGGAGCAAGTCACATCTTAATCAATGGTAGCAGGCAAAGAAAGAAACCTTATGTAGGGAAACTCCCCTTTATAATACTATCAGATCTCATGAGACTTATTCACTATCATGAGAAAAGAATGGGAAAGACCCACTCCCGTGATTTAGTTATTTCCTGTTGGGTCCCTCCCATAACACATGGGAATTATGGGAGCTATAAGATGAGATTTATGTGGAGACACAGAGCCAAACCATATCATTCTGCCTCTCCCAAATCTCATGTCGTCACATTTCAAAACCAATCATGCCTTTCCAACAGTTCCTGAAAGTCTTAAATCATTCCCACATCAACTCAAAGTCCACAGTCCAATGTCTAATCTGAGACAAGGCAAGTCTCTTCCATCTATGAGCCTGTAAAATTCAAAAGCAAGTTAGTTACTTCCTAGATACAATGGGGGTACAGGCATTGGATAAATACAGCCATTCCAAATGGGGAGAATTTGGCCAAAAGGGGCTACAGGCACAAGTCTGAAATCCAGCAGGGCAGTCAAGTCTTAAAACCCCAAAATGATCTCCTTTGACTCCATGTCTCACATTTAGGTCACACTAATCCAAGAGGTGAGTTCCCATGGTCTTGGGCAGCTCTGCCTCTGTGGCTGTGCAGGGTACAGCCTCCCTCCCAGCTGCTTTCATGGTCTGATGTCGTGTCTGTGGCTTTCCCAGGCATGTGGTGCAAGCTATTGATGGATCTACCATTCTGGGTTCTGGTGGATAGTGGTCCTCTTTTCACAGCTCCACTAGGCAGTGCCCTAGTAGGGACTCTGTGTGGTGGCTCCAACCCCACATTTCCTTTCCACACTGCCCTGGCAGAGGTTCTCTATGAGAGCCTGCCACTGCAGCAAACTTCTACCTGGACATCCAGGCATTTCCACACATCCTGTGAAATCTAGACAGAGATTCCGAAACCTCAATTCTTGACTTCTGTGCACTCACAGGTTCAATACCACATGGAAGCTGCCAAGACTTGGTGCTTGCATCTTCTGACGCCCCAAGCTGTACCTTGGCCCCTTTTAGTCATGGCTGGAGTGTATGGGATACAGGGCACTAAGTCTCTGGACTGCACACAGCATGGAGATCTGGGCCTGGCCCACTAAACTAATTTTTTCCTCCTAGGCCTCTGGGCTTGTGATGGGTGGGGCTGCCATGAAGACTTCTGACATGGCCTGGAAACATTTTCCTCATTGTCTTGGAGATTAATACTCAGCTCATTAGTTATGCAAATTTATGCAGCTGGCTTGAATTTCTCCACAGAAAATAGGATTTTCTTTTCTATTCCATTGTCAGGCTGCAAATTTTCTCAACTTTTATGCTCTGCTTCCCTTATAAAACTGAATGCCTCTAATAGCACAAGTCATTTCTTGAATGCTTTGCTGCTTAGAAATTTCTTCTGCCAGATATTCTAAATCGTCTCTCTCAAGTTCCAAGTCCCACAAATCCCTAGGTCAAGGGAAAAACGCCTCCAGTCTCTTTGCTAAAACATAATAAGAGTCACCTTTGTTCAAATTCCCAAAAAGTTCCTTATTTCCATTTGAAACCACCTCAACCTGGATTTCATTGTCTGTATCACTATCAGCATTTTGGGCAAGGCCATTCAACAAGTCTCTAGGAAGTTCCAAACTTTCCCACATTTTCTTATCTTCTTCTGAGCCCTCCAAACCATTCCAACCCCTGCTTGTTACCCAGTTCCAAAGTTCCTGACACATTTTTGGGTATCCTTTCAGCAGTTCCCCGCTCTACTGGTACCAATTTACTATATTAGTCTGTTTTCATACTGCTGATAAAGACATACCTGAGATTGGGCAATTTACAAAAGAGGGATGTTTAATTAGATTCCATTCCATATGGCCAGAGAGGCCTCAGAATCATGGCGGAAGGCAAGGAGAAGCAAGGCACATCTTCCATTGTTGTAGCAAACAAAGAGTGGAGCTTATGCAGGGAAATCTTCCCTTATAATACTGTCAGATCTCATGAGACTTTCACTATCACAAGAACAGCATGGGAAAGACCCATCCCGATGATTCAATTGTCTCCCACCACGTTCCTTCCAAAACACACGGGAATTAAGGGAGCTACAAGATGAGATTTGGGTGGAAACACAGAGCCAAACCTTATCAACATATATTTATGTATATAATCATTTTGATATATCTATATGTTGTGCAATGATTAAATAAAACTAATTAACATGTCCATCACTTTACTAACTTACCACTTTTTGGTGGTAAAAACATTTAAAACATGTTCTCTTAGTAATGTTCAATTCTATAATATATTACTATTAGCTATAGTCACCATGTTATACAATAGAACTCCAGAACGTATTCCTCCCATCTAACAAATTATGTACTCACTGACTAACATCTCCCCATTTCCTCTCCCTTCTCCCTCCCAGCCCCTGAAAACCACCATTCTATGTCTGCTTTTATGATTTTAGATTCCACATTTAAGTGAGATCATACAGCATTTGTCTTTCTGTGCCTGGCTTATTTCACTTAGCATAATGTCCCCCAAGTTCATCTATGTTGTTGCAAATGACAGAATTTCCTTCTTTTTGTAAGGCTGAACAGTATCCCATTGTATGTATTCGTATATGTATATACTACATTTTCTTCATTCATTCACCCATCAATGGACACTTGGGTTGATTCCATATCCTGGCTACTGTGACTAATGCTTCAGGGAACATAGGCATGCAGATATCTCTTCAACATACCGATTTCAGTTCCTTTGGATATATATCCAGAAGCGTGGTTGCTGGATCATATGATTGTTCTGTATTTAATGTTTAAAAGAACTTCCTGTTTTCCATGATTGTACTAATTTACATTTCCACCAACAATGTGCAATTTTCTCCACTTCCACACCAGCACTTGCTATCTTTTGTCTTTTTGTTAATAATCATTCTAAAAGGGTGAGGTGATAGCTCACCATGGTTTTAATTTGCATTTCTCTGATAACTCTGATGATGAACTCTAAAATTTCCATATGAATTTTAGAATTTTCTATTTCTGTTTTTAAAAAGTCACTGGAATACTCATAGGAATCTCATTGAATCTGTAGATCAATTTGGATATTATGAACATTTTAACAACATTAACTTTTTTCCAGTCAATACAGGATAACTTTCCATTTATATGTGTCTGCCTCAATTTTCTTCATCATTATTTTCCAGTTTTTAGTGTATACATCTTTTACCTTCTTAAATTTATTCTTAAGTTAGTTTTTTAAAAATTATAAATGGAATGGTTTTCTTAATTTCTTTTCCTGGTAGTTCATAGTGTATTGAAATGTGACTGATTTTTACATGTTGATTTTGTACCCTATAACTCTACTGAACTTTTTTATTACTTCTAACAGGTTTTATTTTAGTGGTGTCTAGGTTTTCAAGATCACATCATTTACAAACAGACAATTTTTCTTCTTCATTTCCAATTTGAATGCCTTTTATTTATTTTTATTGCCTAATTGCTGTGGCTAGGAATTCTAGTACTATACTGAATAAAAATAGTGAGAGTGGGCATCCTTGTCTTATTCCAGATCTTAAATACCATGTTAATTGTAAGCCTGTCATATATGACCTTTATTATGTTGATGTACACATTCCTTTTACAACTCGTTGGTGAGAGTTTTTATCATGAAATAATATTGAATTTTGTCAAATATTTTTACTGCATCTATTAAGATGATGATATAATTTTTATTTTTTATTCTGCTAATATATCACATTGATTGGTTTGCATATGTCAAGTTATCTTGCATCCCAGGGATAAATCCTACTTAATTATGGTATATAATCCTTTTAGTATATGGTTAAATTCAGCTTTCAGTTTCATCTTGTTGAGGACTTTTGCATTTATGTTCATCAGGGATACTGGACTGTAATATTTTTTTCTTGTGGTGTCCTTGTCTGGCCTGGGTATCTAGGTATATGCTGGTCTTTTAAAGTGAGTTTGGAAATATTACCTTCTCTTCAATTTTTTAGGAGACCTTGAGAAGCATTGGCATTCATTCTCCTTTAAACGTTTGGTGGAATTTGCCCCAAAAACCAAGCCACAGAATCTTTTTGAAGGTCCATGGCCCTGTTTTCTGGTACCTGATTTAACAGTAGTACTGACTCCTTACTAAAGCTACTGCATATACCATTTTATATGCCAAGACTCTAGATCCCTCTTTTCTAGGCCCTTCGGACCTTTCGTAATCATGTGGAATTCATTTATTGTTCATTTAATTCATGCATTCCAATAATCCTCTTTCAATTCTGCCTAGGTCATCACTCAAGCCCAAATAACGTCGTTAGACCTCTCCTTGATAGCATGGACCTCCCTTCACATGGAAAAGACACTAAAATCATGAAAAGCAATAAGAGAGGGAAAAGGAGCCAAGAAAAGAGACAGCAAAGAAATAGTCATAAAAGTAAGAGAAGTAACATGTCTTATTGTCAAGTGCAAGGGATGTTTTGTTAAAGGTGGTGGGTGCAGGGTTCCAACTATGGTACAAGTGGTTAAAAGGAGCTTTGTGGACAGAATGACAGATTTGAGTTCAGCACTGCTGTTTACCAGCTAGGTTAACTTAGGAAAATTACTTAACCTCTCTTGGCTCAGCTTCAACACATGAATAATAATACCATTTAGCTTCATAACAGTTTGTGAAGACTAAGTACGTTAATTCATATCAATACCTGGCACTTAGTATATACACTGTTAATTCATATCAATGCCTGGCACATAGTATGTACACTGGCTAGTTTCATGAGAACAATGTCATTTGGACTCCTGACTCTTAAATGTATTTTAAACATATGCAAAATTTCTTAAAGTTGGTATGTATATGTGCTAAATTAGTGTGCTTACTATTTCTTTCTCCCCAAAGGACAAAACAAGCAGGGGATCAGCCCTGGAAGAGAGTATAGGAAAGGAGCCTGCTTGATCCTCTTCATTCACAGTAACCCAAGTTTCTTGTCTGAAGGGAAAGAGTCTGACAGATTATGACACACAGTGACTGTCAGGAGTGAAAAACAACCTTGCAGTAAGTCTGTTTTTAATTTGTGTTTTTGACAAATTGGGACTATGCTTTAAAATTCCCAGATTATTCAGTGGTGATGATGCAATTACAGGAACATGATGCTTTCCCCATCCTCAGAGGCAGCAACGCCCCAAAAAAGAGCAAGCAGGCCTCCACTTTGTATTGAGGATGGGGAGTGCAGAGCCTCCTCCTGCAGTCCATGAAGGTTTCTGCTCAGCAAAGTCACCCCTGTGGCATTAAAAGCAGCATTCCCAGGGCTCCTCATCACAGCATCCTGTGCTGAGCATGCCCAGCTGCTTCCTCTACCTTTGCATCCTCTCCTCTGCTCAGTTCATGCCCTGGATGATGAGAACAAAAATAAAACGGGAATTGAAAAGAATTTGGTGTAACAGATGGGGATTTATCAAACGGAATCGGGTTTTTGATTTTTCAAAGCTAATGCCAATGTCAGTAACAAGAAAAGACCAGGAGATGGGTGCCTGGGAGAGGTGACTCTCTGTGCAGGGTGCAGGAAACTTGAATGGGAGACTGGAGCCTCAAATGGTGGGAGTGCCAAGGAAAGGATTAATGATGAAAGGATACACAGAGTTCTGGTCAGGAAGCCAGGCCACCAAAAGCACAAAGAAAGACTGAGTGACAGGCTTTCTTTGTGAAGAGAGCAGAGTCACTGTGACTCTAGTATAGGCTGTGCACCCAGAACATCTGCTTCAGGGAGTTGCTGTTGGTAGCCATAAGGACCTCCCGGGCCAGGTGTCTAACCTGTTTTCACCAGAAGTCAAATAGAGAAGGGATCTTGCTTGTCAAGTAAGCAGAAGAGCAGTGTGTGGGCCCTGGGCAGAGTGAATGCTATCAGCTGTCAGCCCTGCAACTAATCCCTCCTTCCTTCTTAACAGAATCCTGCTTTCTTTCTATGCAGTTCACCTTCACCTGAGCAGCCTCTGGGCCTCAGGAAAAGCTGACCCCGTGGCCCAATTCTAAGGGTGGGTTTCAGGTAGTTTAAAAGAAATCCTGTCCTCCTTTCCAGAGCTTGGTAAATTGTCGCATGACCATTGAGACCAAAGAGAGACTTCCTACGGTTTCTGCAGAAGTTCTTCCCTACCTTCTGGAAGAGATTCTGGAAATTCATTACTGCAAGGCCCAGAACTGCTGCCAGCCTAGGAATGCAGCCCACTAGAGAAAGAAGAGCCACAGAAACACAAAAACAAGGTCATGAGGTTGTGTCACTCAGAAGCCATTCAACCTTGGACTTTCAGTTTCACAAGCCAGTAAAATCCTTATGGTTGAAGCCAGTTTGAGTTGGATACTTTTGTCACATCGCTGAAATATTCTAGAGAAAGAAGGTAGGGAGGAGGACGAGGAGAAGAAGGAAGAAGACAAAGAAGGAGGAGTACAAGAAAAAAATGAAAAGTTCCAATTACTAGTAAAACTCAGAAAAATCAATCAACTTGTAATAAATCAGTACTCCAGTGTGGGTCTAGATGATTTTGAAAGTCCATCTTTTCCCATTCTCATCTCATGCCACCTCCCCACAGTGAATAGCAGGAAGGAGCACACTCTTGATTACCTGTCTGAGTACAGTGTGCCTGCATCTCCACATCAGCTGGTAAAGAGCTTTTGCTTGCAAAATAGAGGGCTATATAAAAGAGAAAGGGTCCTAACCATGGAACCCAGGCTTTAAAGGAGAAACCCAGATCCTATGGAAGTAGAGGAGGCAGGAATGCTGGCTCTCCTTCTGTTCTGTGGCTTTCCTGGGCCATGTCTTATAACAAGGCAAATTATGGAGCTAAATGAGAAGGAAACTTTCAACAACTCCCATTCTCAAGCGTTTAACAGAAAAAAAGAAGGTTGATTCATGGAGAAAATTAAATACTATCAGTGGAGTCAAATATATTTTAAAAATTAGTAAAAGAGCAAAGAAAGTCACAAATAACTAATTCATTGTTTTTATTTTCCTTCCTTTTAAGGCAAGTGAAATAAAGAATATACCTCCCCCTTTAGGTCATGAGAATCCATTACACATTGTATGCAAGTGTTAAAATATCACATGTACCCCATAAATGTGTATGATTATGTATCAGTAAAAAAGGAAATTCAATATGAACATGATTTGTCATGGACTAAGTACTTTTTTCTTGGAGAATGTTTTATTAAATGCTGTGATTATCAAAGAGGATACATTCAATGTAACACTCCATCATTAGAAATGTGGTTACCTAAGATGGTATTAGTATAGGTAATATAGTTACTTAAGAATAAATATTGATTGATATCCAGGTGTGGTGGCTCATGCCTGTAATCCCAGCTACTCGGGAGGCTGAGGCTGGAGAGTCCCTTGAACCCAGGAGGCAAAGGTTGCAGTGAGCTGAGATCACACCACTGCATTCCAGCCTCGGCAACACAGTCAGTGAGACTCCATCTTAAAATAAACAAACAAACAAAAAAGAATAA
Organism: Sapajus apella; assembly: GCF_009761245.1. Taxonomy (NCBI): domain Eukaryota; kingdom Metazoa; phylum Chordata; class Mammalia; order Primates; family Cebidae; genus Sapajus; species Sapajus apella. The sequence goes on along the minus strand of NW_022436946.1, from coordinate 66,120,562 downwards.
ACATTGGTGGAAAGAGGCAGGGAGATCTATTCTGTAGTACAGATTTCCTCCCTGCCCCATCTCAGAAACACACTCTCTCACCTCAAGGCAACCCAGGGTGAAAGTACTCAGTTCTTTGGCTCCTAAATAGGAGGAAAGGAAAAGTAGGGCAATGGAGGAAGGAAGGTTCTCTCCTGCCACCTCCCAGTAACTGAGGATCTACATGACCAAAGGCCCATGCCTTTCCAAAGGCTGTAACAGTAACAGAGGGTAGGTAAAGTCACATGAGAAACATTATCATATACCTCAATTTCCTTGCCTCTCCTTCCTTTGTATTCACCTCAAATATCCAACCCTGATTACATTCAACCATCCTTCTACTTTGTATTCATGTTCAAGCAGTTGTCTGGTCTCATTTTGAATTTGGGATCACAAATCTCAAGCGGGGCTCAAGTGCTGCCTGGCAATCCTACTAGATTCTCCTAGTCATTTTCTTTTATTACTTTCCCAATGATTCACAAGTTTTCCCTCCTTAACCCTCCAACACTCCCTGCACCCTCCTCATTCTCAACAAATGGCTTTGCTTTTTATTTCAATGAGGAAATGGGTGTGATCAGAAAAGAATTCCACATCCTCCCATCATTGAATTTATCAGTTTTTTTAGACAAACCAACTGCCCTTGTTTTTATCTAGCAGTTCCTCCCTTTGTACATGGGATCTCAACTCTTCTCATCTGCTCAAGTGGAAAGGCTCTTAATTGTGAAAAAGCATCAAAAAGAGCTGATATCCTGTGAAGATATGCAAAATGTCAGGTGTATTCATGTTTGTTTCTAAGAAAATATCTATAGCTTTCACAAAAATCTCAGACAAAACAAAAAAAATTAGCCCCAGTATTCTAAGAGCTAATAATAATAGCCATCCTTAATATTGAGCTTTGGCATGTGCCTAGTACTAGCATAAATGAGTTAAATTCTCAACACCATTGCATGGTAAAAGTATTATTATAGGTAATGATAAAAGGGTATCTATATCACAGATGGGCTGTATTAGTCTGCTTTCACTGCTGTAAAGACATACCTGAGACTGGGCAATTTATAATTAAAACAGTTTATTTGGTTTATGGTTCTGCAGACTGTACGTGAAGCATAGAGCCAGAATCTACTCCTGGTAAGGACCTCAGGAAGCTTATGATCATGGCGAAAGTTGAAGGGGAGCCAGCATTTCACATGGAAAGAGGGAGCAAGAGAGAGGAGGAGGAAAAGCCAGGCTCTTTTAAACAACTAGATCTTGTGTGAACATACGGAGTGAAAACTCAGTCATTACTGCAAGGACAGCACCAAGCCATTCATGAGGGGTCTACCACCATGACCCAAACACCTTCTACCAGGCCCTGCCTCCAATACTGGGGATTACATTACAACACGAGATTTGAAGGGGACAAATATCCAAACCACATCATGGGCAGACTGATACTCAGATGCCCACAGAGTTTAGATAACTTGCTGAAGTTTGCAGGAGTCGGATTTGAGCCCAGACAAATGCTTATAACCATCACACTAATTTTGCCCCTATGTTGTCACTAAGAACTGGCCACTGAAAAATAGAGAATTTAGAATATTTATTCCTTGACCTAATATCATCTTTAGAAAACTAATGCACAAACACATGTACGAATTCTCTGAATAAAAATGCTGTTTTACAATCAAATTGGTTCTAATAAAACAAGGCTGGGGGATGTGAATGGCTTTACTCATAAGTAATTTAAATAATATATTGCTTTCTATATTGGGCATCTTTTTAAATGAACTATTATGAGATATTATGCAAATTGAAAGTTATTGGCCTTCTGTAAATAACAACAGTACTTAAAATATTTACTAAGTGATTTATAACTATTCAAGTGATCGAAGAAGGTAATTTAGCCTGTCCTTGGACTCTGCATGTTTGGACAATTAAAAATTTGCTTGGTTTACATTTTAAAATGCCAAAATGTGAGTCGTTATCATACATCCTCGCTTGTTATACATTGGCTACTATTTCATTTTCACTTCTTTATGCCTGGCATAACCCATGCACCAGATCAAGGGAATAGCACTTAGGATACTAAGCTGCCCCACTTTGAAGCTCACTTATCCTGGTACTCAGTGAAGAAAACCAAATATTCTTCTGAAAACAAAACTGCCAAGATGTAGCCACCATCCCATTGTTTCTTCACACTGCGTGTTCTTTATTTGTAAAAGTCGCAGGCAACATATTCAGAACTTTGGAATACATGAAAGCACTTTCTTGAGTTTCTTGAGTCTGTCGGAAAGCACAAAATCTTTGGGAATTCTCATTTTGCCACATACTAGGTACATTCCTAGCTACAGGATGCTGAGATGGTGATTTGCCCAGGAAAACCAAATTAGGAAGAAATCTCAACTCTCACCTGCCCCTCTTATGCAGATAGGTTTATATAGACAGGATATATGTGGCCAAAATCCCTGAGCAGGGATGTTTTTCCATCTGTAGCCACTACTTAAACCAAAATCCTAAAGATGGGGGCCAAATCTGTACCACATTTTTAAACTTTACAGCAAGATTCCCTCAGCCTTTTTAGTCCCTGTTCAACTGTACTGAGCTTTACCATGCTGCTAATCATTCTCTATTGATACTAGGCTCGCTAATGCCTCAGCCTGAAATATCCTTCCTTTCCTCTTATTCCTCCTTTACTTAACCAATTCTTCAACTTTCAAATTTCAGCACAAAGATACTTTCCTTGAGCACCCTTACCCCAACTTTTGAATAGGTAGCATTCTATGGCTCCCCCAGTGCCCTGTTTACCCTTATCTTAGTATACAACAAACTCTGTTTTTCTGGCTTATCTGTCTCCCTTGCTAGAATCTACCATCTTTGGGACAAAGAACTGTGTCTGCCTTGTTAAAAATTATAGCACTTGTCATAATCTAGATTAGAATAGATAATAAAAATTACCATGTTAAAGGAATGAATGACAGTCTTCATTTGTTATATTCTCTATTTAGGGCTACATGCCAATAGATGCATGTAGGAAAGAGGTGTGTTGAAGACAGTGGTATAAAGACACAGAATAAAGGGGGTGGAGTAGGAAACAAAAGCCTTATCTCCCTATTATGTGAACAAAAAAATCCATCACACAAAAGCTGCCCTCCAAGGGTGACCCCTTCTCTCTTCATCTTTATTTCAATTCCTGCTTCCAAACTTCTACATCACTGGTCCTTACAATATGCCTTCCTTCTTTCTCATCATTTTATTTTTACCATATCCTCCACTGCCAACCTCTGACTATCTAACAACTTGCCTTCCTCTCTACTGTCTTCTAATGAAGTTGATCTGATTCGAGTAGTTTGATATTTCAACATGAAAACAACAGAAAAATGGAAAGTATTTTGAAAACAAATGTGATATACAGTACATGCCTCACATTGATTTATGCATGACAATACATATTATGATTAAAAGATATCATTTCTAGGTATAATCAGTGTTATCTCATCATACTATTATATGTCAAAAGATCAATAACAGACTTCTGCTTCTAGCCAAGATGAAGTAACCGAGAATGAATTTATCATCGAATCTGAAACAACCAAGAAGCTGCAGAACATATATGAAACAACAGTTTTTCAGGGCACTGAATATCAGACAATGAAGGTTAGTGATCCCTGAAAGATAGGAAACAAACAAGGTTAGCCCTGTAATTGTCCCACCTTATACCGTTGAGAGAATTTCCAGAATATGGCACAGAGAGAGGGAACCTAAGTGGCATCTGATAGGCTCTCTGAGTTTAAGAGAAAGAGCTAGGAGTCTAGGGAGACAGAATATCTTAGAGTTTACTGGAAAGAGTACCAGAGAGGAGAGAGCTTCACAGATTGAGAAGTCTAAAATCTTAAATATTAACCTGATTTTGATTCTGCTCATACACATGTGAGAAAAACTATCAGTAAAAGAAACAGCTGAGACTGCGCACAGTGGCTCATGCCTGTAATCCCAGTACTTTTGTAGGCCAATGTGGGTGGATCACCTGAGGTCAGGAGTTTGAGACCAGCCTGGCCAACATGGTGAAACCCCATGCCTACTTAAATAAAAAAAAATTAGCTGGGCATGGTGGCAGGCTCCTATAATCCCAGTTACTTGGGAGGCTGAGGCAAGAGAATTGCTTGAGCCCAGAAGGCAGAGGTTGCAGTGAGCTGAGGTTGTGCCATTGCACTCCGGCCTGGACAACAAGAGCAAGACTCTGTCTTAAAACAAAACAAAAAACAGCTGAAAGAATTAGAGGGAATGGTATGTAACACAGGACCAGCAATAATGCTGATTCCCACTAATCAAACTGGAAAACCTCAAAACTCACAGGAAATTGGTAAAGTATTTAGAAGGATCTTGCCCTTAAATGGAGAATAATAAGCCCCAGACTAAACATAATTCTGCTTCCACCTAAAATTCATTATGTCTGGTATCTAATAAAAAATTACAAGGCACAAAAAGAAACAGGAAAATACAATCCACAATGGGGTTCTCGAATAATCAAGCAAATGAAACTGGCCCAGAACTGACATAGACATTAGAACTAGCAGATAAGGACATTAAAATGGTTTTTATAATAGCCCTCCCTATGTTCAAAAAGTTAAGTACAGACATGAAAGATACTTTTTTAAACACTCAAATTAAACTTCTACAGATAAAAATTACAGTGTCTGATGTATTGGTTTTCTATTGATATATAACAAATTATCACAAACTTGGCAGCTTAAAACAACACTCATTTATTAGTGCATAGTTCCATAGGTCAGAAGTCTGAGAGGGCTTACCTGGGGTCTAGGATTAGGATCCTATAAGGCTGAAATTATGGCACTCACTGGTCTGGGTTCTTAACCAGAGGCTTTGACAAAAAAATTAACTTCTAGGCCAAACACAGTGCCTCATGCCTGTAATCCCACTGCTTTAGAAGGCTGAGGCAGGAGTATTAGTGCTTGAGGACAGAAGTTCAAGACCAGCCTGGGCAACACAGTGAGACTTTGTCTTTATAAAACATATAGATATAATTTTTAAAAATTAACTTCCAAGCTCATTGTTGTTAGTAAAATCTAGTTTATTGTGGATATAGGGCTAATGCCCCCATTTTCTGGCTGACTAGTAACCAGGGGTTACTCTCAGCACGTGGAGACCACCGTCAGATCTTTTTCATGAGTTTCCTTCTCTCTTCAAGCCAGCAATGGCTTAAATCCTTCATGTGCTTCACATTTCTCTGACTTCCTCTTCTGTTACCAACCTGAAGAAACTCCTCTTAAGGGCCCACCCAAAATATCTCTTTTGGTTCATGCCAATTCAACTGACTAGTAACCTAAACCACTAAAATTAATTAAATCTGAAAAATTCCTTTTGCCATAAAACATTACAAAATTTGGGGTTTTATCTCATTATAGTCACAGTTCTGGGAATTAGGGTGAAAAACTTGAGGGGTCATTTTAGAATTCTGCCTACCACATATGAAATGAAAAATATTAAGATTGGTGAACTTGAAGCATAACAATAGAAAAAAATCCAAAATGAAATACACAGAGGAAAAAAATACATAATAATAAAAAACACAGAGCATCAGCGAGCTTCTGGACAACCTCAAGAGGGAGGGGATACCTGAAAGAATAATGGCTCAAAAAATTCAAAGTTGATGAAAACTATAAACCCACAGTAGCAAGAAGATCAATGAATCCCAGGTACAAGAAGTGTGGATAAAACTACACCAAGACGTATCATAATCAAATTGTTCAAAATCAGTGATGAAGAGACAATCTTAAAAGCAGATAGAGAAAAAAGATACATTATTTATAGAGATAGGCACAGATGAGAGCAATTTTCTCATTGGAAACAATGTAAACAGAAAGGTAGTAAAGCAACATCTTTAAAACACAAGGGGGAAAAAAATCAACCTAGAATGATACACCCAGCAAAAATTACTTTCAAAAACTAACAGCAATGGCACCCAGGTGAGGCAGTGAACTATTTCATAATATTCCCAGGGCACAGAGCATCACAAGCACAGTGATGTCTAAGGATGGAAAAATTGCTGAATTAACTGCTGACTTAAGAGCCATGCAGTACTTGCTCAATCCACACCAGCAATATGGATGGTTCGTGTACTACCACTTCTTTCCCCACTTAACTCAGTTCTGAATTATGATCTCCTACATATGCACCTGATTGGAACAACATAAATTGCATCTAAAAGCCTAACCACGTGAGTTAAAAAAAAAAAAATGTAATTAACTTTCCAGCCTTTGCAGTCACAAAATACAAAATTAAATTTCAAACAGATTTTGAACAAACATCATCTACTTTATATTCCATATCATCAAAAATGTATACTAGGAACTTCCTAGTATATACGTTCCTATATCAGTGTGACTGTCCTTATGTGCCCACCAGCATACTGTTTTTAGCACATACTGGAGTCTGGATTCTATTTTTATCCATTGGCATGTTGGCCTCTCCCACCTAGACAGATAACCATATCTTGTTTTGTTGTTGTTGTTGTTGTTGTTGTTGTTGTTGCATGGCCTGAAGAACTTTCTACAATGTCTCCAAAATAGTGGATGTCTAAAATATACTCATGGAATACAACTGCATTTGTTGATTAATTAGTTCACTTAATAAATATTTATTAAGCTCTATGTCTAGGTGCCAAGAACTCTTCTACAAAATTGAAATAGACCAATGAACAAATTAGACAAATTCCCTGGCCTCATGGATGTAACATTCCAGCGGTGAGCAGAATAAAAATAAAGAAATAATTGCAATATAATATTAAGACTACCCGTAAGAAAACTGAAATAGAACAAGGAGAGCAGGAAGAGGGCTGCTCACCTATTTTAGATGGTAAGGATGGTCAGGGAAGGCCTCTTTGAGAAGGTGACATTTGAACAGAGATCTGAATATATTGAGGGACCCAGCCATGCAGCCTGGCTGTAGTGACAGAATACTAAGTGCAAAGGTCCTGAGCCATGAGAATCTATGGCAAGCTTTAGGAACAAGGACGTCAATATGGTGGATCAGAGACAATGAAGAGGACAGTGGTAGGCACTGGTGTTGGAAAGGTGGCCAGAAAAGGCTCTCAGCCTTTATTTTGCCTCTGGAACAGCTGAGGAACTCTGACAATGAACAAATGTTCAGGTCTTGCCAAACCCAAAGATTTCATTTGAGTTGGTCAGGGGTTGTACCCAAACAATAGTAATTTTTTAATGCTCCCCAAGTGATTCTAATATATAGACATGCTTAGAACCATTGTTGCAAGGCCTTGTAGACCATAACACATTGTACTAAGACTGATGGGAAGCCATGGTGGATTTGAGCAGAGGGTGAAATTATCTGACTTATATTTTAAAATATCATTCTGACTGCTGGGTGGTTCCAGAAAGCAAGTAAAGAGGCAAGAACTGAAACAGAAAATGCCAGTTAGGTGGCTACTGCAATAGTCCTTGTAAAAGAGTACGGAGGTGGAGGTGGAAAGGATGAGAATCAGACAAATTTGTGATAAATTACAAAAGTAGTGCCAACCGAATCTGCTGGTGGATTGCATGTAGGATGGGAAAGATTCAATGTCTCAAAACAAAAAATGATGATTCAGTTTTGGGTCTGAGCAACTAGATGAAAGGAATTAGTTGGATAGGGACCACTGTTGGGGGGATGGGGAGGGAGGAGCAAGTTTCAGGGGAAAAATCAGAAGTTGATGTAAAATAATAAAAATAGTGATATCAATGTTTCCATATCTCTGCCTTCTTCCTTCTTTACTTAACTTCCATCTGGCCGTATCCTGACTCCTACCCTCTCTGAAATATATATTGCTTCTCATCTCTTTTGTGACTCGAAAGCCCAGAATGTTTCCCTGCAATAACACTATATCACCATAAAATTAAGTACCTAAATAGGAATTTTAAAGAGCTGATGAAAGACACATCTGGGTAAACCAACAACTCCTAGAAAAGGCATTACAAACATATCCACAAGAAAGTTTTGGCTCTTGTCAATGTACTCCTAGGTGCAGGTTGGAGGTTAAAATTTAGTCCAGCCAAATTACTGAGAAAGCATAGGTCTTAGAACTTGTAAGGGTCAGGTCAACTGAATTTCAAGAGGTGTTCAATCTTCTCCATTAGCATTCTTGCATATAAAACGATTGCCTTACACTTTGCAAAATTCAGTTGCATTTCTTTATTCATATATTATATGTAAATGCTCATTAGATGTTCCTTTCATGTAAATTTTTTAATATTCCAATTTTAAAGACGACTTAAATTTCTGACTCCTTTGGTCATTTTAGTATGGTATTTTATCAGATTTCTATAAAGTAATACTGAATGTTTACGTTTTTCTAGTGGCTGATTTTACTATTCTTCAATTAATCTGGCATATCTATTTGGAAATATTCTTCTCTCTGCAAAACACGTTACAACGGCTTTCCTTTCCTTAACTCTAAGATGGCACCAGAGTACAAATACTTTAAAATATTACGCATTTCTTTTGAAAAGAGTTATATTACTTAAGAGAAAATGTTTATCAAATTTTCTTAAAACAAAAAAAATTGTTTAAAGCTGAAAAATAAAGATTTTAAAAGGAATCTTTAAAACCAAATATAAAGGCTAAATATTAAAATGTTCTATATATACATACACACACACACACACACGCACACACACACGATAGGATAGTTAGCTGTAAACATCAATTTTTATGCTCTAAAAATGGTTCTTCTTAAACAATAAAAGTTAGTGATATCACTGCTAATTTGTTGGACTAAATTATTTCAGAATAAAGGTAAAGGCCCACTACCCTAAATTTTTAACTTAATGGGAGAGCTGGGAGGTGGGGCAAATACAGTGTTATAAGAATGCTGCTGATAGTTTGCTTAATGCACCAAAATGTTGATGAAATGGAAAAGATTCTTCATACATTGAAAAAGTGTTCAATGTGTGTAGAAATGAATAAAAATCTGCTTAGAAAATTTGATTTCAATATGAGGAAATTGGAGCTACAAACAAAGCTTCAAGAAAAGAGAATGTCGAAAAGGGACATATAAGCTCCTCTTGACTGAAAGAAGAAAACGATCAGAAATATGTTTTTCCTTTTATGACAGTGAGCTTCTGAAAAGTGTTTTGCTTGCTAGCAAAACTGAAAGTATAGGGAAAAAAATGTTTCAAAGTGAAAAAGATTCTCACCAATATTATAAACTGATCCAAGACATAGCAATATTTTCTTGAAGAATTCCTCTTGGCTAATACATTCACTATATTTTTCTGCTAAATCCCTGTATCTTTAGTTGTAAAAAATATTTTCGAAGCATTGCTCAATTACATAAGTTGTAAGAACAATTCTCAATGTGAAAAATGATGTTTATAAAATTAAGTTGATACACACTGACTTCAGCTCAATTTTTAATACAATTTAATGGCTTATAACACCTTTCTTACGAATATATTTATTTAAAACATGTAAAGGTCTAATTTAATGTAGTGGTGGTAAGTCGCTGCAAGCTTGATCATCTACATAAGCAGTAGAATTTTCTAACAAAGTGGTTTCTGACAGTTTATCTTCTAAAAATCCCAAGTGCCACAGTAAAATGTTTTTTGTTTTAATATTTATCTATTGCTATATCTATATGTACCAAATAATAATAATGTTTTACTTGTAACTGATTTCCATTTTGATTTTTATCATTAAAGTTTGCTATTGGAATTTCAGAAAGAAAATTTGAGAACATGAAAGAGCTGCAAATGAAGGAATGCTGCTGAAAATAACCTGTCATTTTAAGATCTCCCTACACACATTCTTCCCCTTGTCTCTTTATTTTACCATCTCACTTGCCCTTGACCACTTCTTTACTCTCTATTTTCTCCTAGCCTTTGCTCTACCCCCAAACTGAGGAAATTAAACAAATGCTTTCCCCTCAAAAGTATGTTAGAATAAAGCTTTCTGTTCTTTGTTTTTCATTTCACAATTAGGAAACTTTGTTTTTGCAGGATTCTTTTTCAGCCTATTTTTTATAAAAAAACAAAATTTTAATTAAAATATTTTTTAGTCTATTATGGTTCTCAAATTATTTTTCTATGTTGTTAACATCCTTTAAGAAAGATCTTTCCTACTATGTTCATGGATATAAGCAAAATTTGACTTACTTCTAATTAAAGTCCTCCAAGAATATGCTATTTCATCAATTCAATAAACATTTATTAAGCACTTAATATGTATCAGGGACTGACAGATATTGGGTAGAATAAAGTCATAATATTGATATAGTAAGCTTACAGTACAAAGAGAATAAAGATGGACAAATCAGAATGGGGTCACACCGGAGTGAACATTCTTTCTGGTGTTGTCTGGTAAGGAATCACAAAATGTGTCCCCAAAAGCTGAGATTTAAAAGCTGAGTAGAAAATTGTCAGGAGTCAAGTACAGAAGTTCATTCTGGAGGAAAGTGTAGTGAAATAAAGTAGATAGGATAGAGACTCTAGCATGTGTGTTGAACTACACAGATTTTGTATTCTCAAGGCTTAAAATGAAAGACAAGTAATAAAAGAAGCATCTCTGGGGGGCAAGCTAGTCAGATGACAAAGGTCCTAATAGGCTATTCTATGTTTAGATGCTACCTTCTAGAGCAGTGGTCTCCAAGTGGGTTATTCCAAAAAGAGTTAAGATCATCAGTAAGGCTTATGAAATAAAATATTAGAACTTCTATTTTTTCCAACATTATGAAAAATTTTAAGCACACCAAATGTTAAACGAATTGTACAGAGAATACCCATATACTCACCATCATCCCCAAAGTTTTAAGACATAATGGCTAAAAATTTCTCAAATTTGTTGAAAAACGTAAGTTCATGAATTCAAGAATCTCAGTGAACTCCAGGAAGGATAAATAAAAGAAAACTGCAAATAGATGCATCACAGTCAAATTGCTAGAAAGCAAAGATGGATAGAATATTGTGAAAATGGAGAGAGAAGAATGACACATTACACACAGAGGAGTGCTGACTTTTCTTAACAGAAAGAATGAAGGCCAGAAGACAGTGGAGTGATGACTTGAAATTGCTCAAAGTAAAAACAGCAATACTGTGCATTTCTGTCCATATTTTAACAGCCTATGTGGTAATAATCTTGGGCTCACCCTCAGGCTAGAAACTCTAAAAATTGAAGCTCACCCAGTAATACTTCTATTCTTCAAATCTAATCCTTCTTTCAGTATTTTTTTGCATTTGTTCACTCTACATAGCCTTTAGATAGCTGCTTTACATTATGACCAAAATGTCTAGATATTATTTGCAGGATAGGTGATCTGATAGGACCTACTTGACCATTAGTGGAAGTGGAGCCAGAACTCCTATTTTTAGTTATCACTTATCAATTTAGCTAACATAAAAGCAATTAACATTTACTAATATTTAAGGATTCACACACCCTCATTTGGATCATATAAAAGGAACTTATCATTATTATATGTTACATGAAGTATTCCATAGGAAAAATTGGGGAAGATTACAGGCATAGAATTGTTAAAGACAGTGGTATCAGTGATATACTTTGGATTTGTGGCCCCACACATATCTCATGTTGAACTGTAATCCCCAATGTTGGAGGTGGAGGCAGATTTCTCCCTTGCCATTCTTGTGATAATGAGTTCTCACGAGATCTGGTTGTTCAGAAGTGTGTAGCACTTCCCCCTTTACTCTCTTCCTCCTATTCCACCCATGCAGGACATGCCTGCTTCCCCTTCACCTTCCACCATGACTGTAAGTTTCCTGAGGCCTCCTCAGCCATGCTTCCTATAGAGCCTGTGGAACTGTGAGCCAATTAAACCTCTTCTCTTTATAAATTACCGAATCTCAGGTAGTTCTTTATAGCAATGTGAGAACAGACTAATACAGACAGCATTCTCACTCATTTGTTCACTTTCAGTATATTAGCACATATTGCAGGTCATGTGTTTCTTCCCTTGTATAATTGTGTGTTTAGAGATTACATTGTCTAGTCTTAGAAACCAATCTAATCTTTATAAAATGTATCTGTGGCTTTACAAATATTCTTGCCAGGCACCAACTATATATTGGACATACTAATAAGCAAGAAAAATCAAACAATAAGAATATGGCAAACTGATACCCTAGCCTATGATGAGCTCTTTAGCCACATCATTCCTTGGTAAGAATGTAGGAGTAACAGACAGCGTCAAGACCAAGAGACAAGGACACTACAATGGTTCAGTCAAGAGATCACAGTATGGGACCCAGGACAGCACAGAAGGATAACAAAAGATTTTTTAATTCCGAATAGTAACAATAATAATAAATTTAGGCAGTACAATTGACAGAAGTTAGGGATTGCCAGAATAGAGGAGTCATGCTAGGGAAGAACCTAGAACAGCTACCATATTTCTGAGACATTGATTCTAGTCATTGAATTAGAGTAAAATGGTTTTTGGTGGGAAGCCAAACCTGCAAAGTTTAGTTTTGAATTTTCCCAATTTAATTCACCTTTTGTACACCTGATAAGCAACTTGAAACACAAGTCTGAAGTTTAGCAGAGAACAAGGAATTGGACATGAAACAGAAGCCTTCACCAAAGGGACAAAGACTTTAAAATTGTGAGTACAGTAAACATTACACAGAAAAAGTATGAGGAAGAGAATCGAGAATATAGCCCTTAAAGACCACATACACAGAGTAGATCAGAGGAAGGAACCATAAAAAATGCATTAAGACTCATCAGAGAAATGCAGGCCCAAAGAGAGTTGTGATCTGAAACTCTGGAACCCAAAGAAGGAATTCAACCTAGAGGGGAAGGAGGGCCTTCAGAGGGGGGGAAGATGAAGCATCCCTGGAGTAGTTTATGAATCTCTCCAAATCCTCTTGCACAAAGAGTAGCATAAAAAGCAGAGAGAGGGAAGAGGAGGGGCTAGCGGGGAGAGAGAGCATCTATGAGCAGGAAAACTCGTCACCATCTGGCAGCCCGACTCTGCAGGGCAGGTGGGCTAGGAAAGCCACAGAGGAGCCCTGAGGGTAGTGAGCTGGGAGACCCTGAGTAATCCCCTGGGGCTCACTCTCAGTAGGGTGAATCCCACTCCCAATGGTCCCAGCTCATGGCACCCACTGCAAGGCTTCCCAGTCTCTCATTAATGCATATAGGGAAACAGCCCCATGAGGGGATACAGGGAAGACGCAAAGTGAGGCAGAGAAGGGGGTGACCAGAGCAATCAAACCCTTCAGAATCCTCAGCTAAACTCTCCACAAGAATAAAGCCACACCTGGAGGCAGAACCCTGGGAAAAGAATTAAACGGGAAGAAGGGGCACACTACAGGGATGACGCAGGGAATCGGAGGTAGCTCCAGGGAAAGGCCATATTTTTTAATGCTTGGCAACAGCCATGAAAGCTTTCCTGGCCCACTCTCATCCCTTACAAAGGAACTCCTAAACATACAGGACAGCCCATCACATTTTTTGATGTGATGAGTAACAGAAAAGGATCAAGGTGGAGCCCCAAGCAAATACAAGCAAAAAGGGAAAATTGTCCAAGTCATATACAGAGACAATTACCACATACTAGAAATATAAATACAAACGCATATATGGAGAGAGAGTGAAAGAGAAAGTCACTAATGCTGTAATCTGATATTTCAAAATGAAATAAATTAAGAAAATGAGAGAAGTTAGGAAGGAACAATATAACAAATATAGAACACTCACAAATGGTACAGCTAGAACCCAGAAAGATACGAAAACAGAGCTGACATAGTTTATACACTCAAACAGAAGAGAAAGCACATAGAAATTCCAAGTAGAACCACTGGGGATAAATGCCACAGACATCCCCATTCTGTTTACAGCCTGGTTCTCACATACAGAGTAAATAAGGACTAAGTTCTCTAGCTTATTAAACCTCTAGGGCTCTACCTTGGATTTGGCCTATTACCTTTTGCTCATCTCCACCTCTAGCAAGGTATCCTCTTCTACATCGTCCCCTAGGCTCACCTCCTAAATCTTATACACCCACCCTGACACTCTTGGAGCCCTTCTCTACGCATATGCTAGTAGTATTACTTACACTTACAGGGCCTGTGGTGTTGAGAAGTCTTAACCTTGGTATCCTTGTTGTTTGAAACCCTCTACCCACATCAAGCCATAAGAAATTCAGACTTTGTCTACAGAAGTAAAACATGGCAACTGGTAGCAGTTTCTCTTATCAATCACAGTATAAATGGAGTAAATGAGAGCTGGATGGTATCCGCCTCCCAGCAGATAATGTGGATTTTTAAAAGAGGGGTCAGAAAAACTCCTTTTTAGGGATACTGAACTGACTATAAGTAAATAATAATTGGAATAACTGAAGTCCAAATAGAGTGTGTAACATATTTAGCTATTTGTGCTGTTGTATCAATTACAATCAGACAGTGGTGGTGCTATGAAGTTCCAAGCACTCCAGTAATTCCAGATGAAAGGATTCCTTTCCTGAAATCTGCAAAATCTATTACCAAAAATGTGGTACCAAACTAAAAAAGACTAAGAGAAGTCACTGGGGAAAAAAATTAAAGCAAACAAGGAATAATGCCATTGTGCCTTTTATGTAAGATATGTTTTCAATTTTGTAAATCAGGTTGTAAAAATCTTAATTTTCCTTTCTGTTCTTTTATTTTTAAAGTTTTATTCTGAGTTTTTCCCTTAGAGTTATTAAAACCACCTTGACACTTGAAACACTAGGGTGATTTAGCAAGCATATAAATCTGAGCTTAATATCTACACCAAGAGTTTCTAAAGCCTTTGGGATTTTACTCTAACAATGACAGCATGTCCTCCAAAACGGCTCCCCTGCCACCAAGTGGCAGCAAGCCTGACCTCTTAGGATTAAAGTTGGTGATGATGAGCTTCCAACTTTGTTCACAAAAATCTAAGTAAAGTTCAGGTAACGTGATCCAATAGTGATAAAATAAGATGGTATTTCTGATCACATTGCAGAAACTAAGTAAGATGCATGCAGGTTGCAACTGTATATACTGCAGATGGTAGATGTTAAAAAAAGAGAAACAAACAAAAAACCTACCAATTTTATTTAACATAATAGTTGTGAGAATGGCATCAAAATGTAAACCAGACAATGGCCCAGTTAGATGAAGGAGGTAAAATACTGTAATCAGGATGGTTTTATGTAGTTCATTTTCTACATAAACAAATTTTGATATGTAAGAATGTCAGTGCCGACAAACTGTTTCTATAGTAATATTCTAATAGCTTGGAGACCTCCTGGGGAAATTATTTCTCTCTCTGCCCTATCGGGTGGTATGTGAAACCAATCAGGTCCAAAATAAAACACTGAGAACAGCATAAAATGTTAAGAGCAGAGAGAAAAGGTGTGTTATCTGGCTGCCCCTGATCCTAAGAAAGAACTAAAAATTCAGCCTGTATCTGCAGCAACTTTTGTTCGCTGATTTAAGCCAAAGATAGGGGAAAAAAATCCTCCTTTCTTCCTATTTCTGTTATTAGTGAATTCGAGAAAAGGACAAACACTCCGAACTAGAGTTGAGAACTGAGAGCTCTAATAAGTGAATAATTACAAAAGGATCTCCTTCCCCCCATACCCTCCCCTTCTAGGTTAGAGTTTGAGGTGTTTTTGTTTGTTCAGAAGCTCTTTTTTATAAAATTCAATAATTATTTTAAGGAAAACAACTTATAAATCTAATATGAATTAATATAAACATTATTAATTATGCATATATAATAGCTCAAATTGTAGCTCAAATTAACTCCTTCAGTGTAATTAAGTCAGAACTGCTGCTAGTGAGAAAGCTTTTCCTGAAATAAGCATGGTGAAGGCAATTACTCTGTTCTGCTGGAATTGTAACAGGTGAGAAGCAAGAGGAATGTCCCTCCACCAAAGGACTCTTTATTCTTTTTAAATGTAATTAAAGCCAATTCTCATTTCCAACTGCCCTGAGGAAAGCAGAATTTCCAGAATAACCTTACTGTTTTGAACTCAACTCAAGAGGAAGCCTAGAGGTAGTGCAGAGCTGGGGACAGAGATGGGACATGGTTTCCTTCAGACCAGCATTAGGAAGTGCTTCCTGCTTTTCTAATAACCTGGTAAATGAGAAGATATCTACTACAGATCATCCAGTGGTAAAGTTATGGTGGAGGCATCCAAGTCTTTGATAGAAATGATTTAGTAAATACTGGGCATAAATGCAAGCTATGCACCTGATGGTTTAACTATAAACAGCAAGCAGGATGGAAAAAACTGCAAAAGAATCGATTGCTAAGTACTTTGAAAATGCAAACATGGTCTTGAATAACAGAAAAGACTTTGTTCTGTCTAGGAGTGACAGAGGAGGAGGAAATGAAGGGACCCCTTCAGCCAACACACTGTGTACTTTTTTTGTCCTAAGAATACACATGAATACATTAACAGCACGGGAACAAGCTGGCAATGTCATTATCTAGCAGTGTAGAAAGTGTGTGAAAACTGTTCAAGTTACTCAGGAAATTCAGGTTAGTACAAGATTACAAACAGCTCTTCCCTCTCCCAACATGCAGAGCATAAACATCTTGGCACCAATTTTTAAGGCAGAGAAATACAGCCCTGATAGCAAGTACAACCTGTAAATATGGACCCCAAAACAAGATTCACAGGAAGCAATTTGTGCAAACACAATTTAGCCTGTTACCAAGTAGAAAACCCAGCTAGCACCTTCTTGCATTTGAGCCATGAGACAAGAAAATCAAACTAAATGGATTTTCTAAAATCCCTAAATGAAAGCTTATATCCCTTTCTTTGGGAAAGGCAACGAAATAAGCCATTGACTTTTTTTCATCTCTAACTCAGCATTCAAAATGCAATACAAAGCAGAATATTTATCCTACCACCCTTTGCCCAAATACAGATTTCCATAAAATCAATTAATCTTTAGAGTGAAAGGGGACTTGGAGGTCATGATGCCCAGTCTCCCACCCAATATTCCTGTAGCCAGGAGATTACCCAGCCCATGTTGGAAACACTCCACTTGGGGAGCTTATAACTGCTTCAGGCAGCTCCTTTTACTGACAAACAGCAGCAGTTATTAGAATGTTCTAATATTGGCCTGAAATCTGCCTCCTAGTAATTTCCACCCACTGGTCCTAGTTTTGTTCTCTGAAGCATTTCAGAGTCTAACCCTCATCATCACCATGACAACTCTTCAAATATTTGAAGGCAGCAAGAGCCTTCTTCACTCAAGCTGCACATTCCCAGTTTCCACACCTCTTCGTTTACAGCAGACCCCGTATTCCCCAGGACACTATCCCATGACTATGTCCTATTTGGTCAATGTCAACGTAAAAATATAGTTACTGGAAGATTCACGTAGTATTTAGCATTGCATTTAGTAGTATTAAGAGTAATGGCAAAAACCGCATTTACTTTTGCACCAACCTAATAGATTTAGAGCCCAATGCAAAGGCTTTTGTTCTTTCAGGACGAACACATTTTCCTACTTAAGAATAGAAACTTTTTTCAATTTCCTGAGTTATTCCTGCTACCAGAAGCATAAGTGATTGTGGTCAACCCTGACACCACAAGGACAGAAGTGTTTCATAGAAAACATTAGACTATAGGATTGACTTCAGTCTCAATAAATGGTTTCAAAGACTTATGACATAAAAGGTTTTATGCTGGAAGATATAGAAGATATAAGATGTTCACATCTAGTAGGAAAAAATAGACAAATGCAAAAATAAACTACACAACGAGGTAGAAAGAGGTTAAGTCTCCTAAAAGACTTGTAAACGATTCTGCCGTAGGACACTGCTTTCCCAGGGAGGTCCGGGAAGACTGCCTGGAAGACGCAGGAAGAGGCAGGGCTTGAGACAGGCTCTGCTCTGGAAGTACGAGTGAGATTTTAACAAGCAGAGAAGCACAGGAAACAATGAGGAATTCCAAGACAGCAGACAATTGAAGAAAAGGACTAAAGGAGAAATAATACAATAGCCCGGTAAGACTGAAGTACATAAGGCAAGAAGGGAAGGAACAGGGTACAAAGATCCAAAATCCTCTTGAAGCAGTTGGATATTTTTTAACACAATACTTACCAATTATGCTAAATACATAAATTTGACAAATCACCTACTCATGGCTAATGACTTTTCTATTCAGTGTAAGGGTCTCTAAGATATTTATTTTTATACTCTTACTATGTTTAAACAGAAACCAGAGGCGTAGGATATATGAATATTTTGTCAAATATAGTAACAATAGCTAAAATATTTTATTTAGTACTATTCACAGTAGTGTTTTACATGATTGAGCTCATACTTACAATATATACTTATAATATCCATTTGAAGTAGGAGCAGTTATTTTCTCTTTATTATGGAAGGAACCGAGGCACAGAGAGATTAAAGTACTTGCCTAGGATCACACGGTTAGTAGGTGGTATAGTTAAGATTTGAATCTACAAAATCTGGCTTCAGAGCTAATTTGCTATACCATGCTACCTCTCACTTCAAATATGTAGTTACTTATTCTAACAACCTGTTTATAATCTTACTAATTCAGGCTTTTTAAAAGTTGTTTTTAGCCTACAGGATGAACTAAAGCAACTTTTGTGGTTTATATCTATCTGTTCATCTTCCGGAACTCTTACACTATTCTGGATACTGATTAAGGGACTCATTTAGCATGCTGAATCCCAAGGACTCTGAATCATCAGAGAAAACAAGGTCATGCCTCTATGGGCAACTGAAGGAAGACTTGTCTGTGGTAAAAATATATCTGTAGATCATACACAGTTCCCCTCATACCTCCTCTAAAGCAGTTTCCACAATTAAGGGTAGACTAATCTCTCCTAGCTGCCATCCCTTCCCTGCTCTCAGGATGGCTCACAGCTGCACAGCTCTAGACAAATAAAAATGTAACCTGCTGTTCAAATCCCTAGGAAAGAAAATTCCACAGCCACCCTCAAGGTAACAAATCCCCCTGCCTGACCACTTGATGCAATGCCTATTCATTAAGTCAGAAAGTTTATTTACGTACTTACAATGAAACTGCTTTGTCCTAATTTTCTTAGGGGCCCACTGGTGCCTGAAAACCTGTTTTGTTCTTTGGCAGCTGCTGCTGTTTCAGATTCTAGGATCACTTAATTGGGTCATGACTTGTTTTCTGGTCCTGACTCCTCTGCCATCACATTGACTTCCTGAAGTCAACCTGAGTAGAGGAGACCTAAGAGAAGTCCATTTCTCTACATGGAGCTGTTCTTAACATTGACCGAGGAGCCAAGCTGACTGGGAGATCCAACATGCAAATCCAGTGTATACGTCCAACAACGTGCATGAACCGGAACAGCCTGCCCCCTCCTGCTAAATGCAACACTTTCCTCTCTGTGTCAGCTGGGGCTTCTGTTCAGATTAGTCTGATCCATCTTTTGGGGGTGTCACTTACCCTTCAAGTCCTCAGAAACGTGAAGGGCTTGGCTACTCTAAGAGAGCCTCTAAGTCTGAATTTTCAGGAAGCTTTAATACTCGGCAGTAGACACTGCACCAGATGCTCCAGGCAGCAGCCAGGCACTCCTAAACCTCCCAGTCAGCCAGTGTAGGAGCACAGGACACAGTCACTGGCTCCATTCATTTCCTATTCTGACCCACAAATTCTCTTGCTATTGCCAGTTCATGGAGGTAATTATCTTGACGTTAGTGACTACACTCAGAACATTAGAGTGAGTCTCAAATCACCAGACCCTCCTGATTCCAACCAGCTCCTGGTTGTTTGTTAACTTTTGAGGTTGAAGGATGCTTTCACTCTACTACTCTTCATTTATTCATTCAACAAAAATGTATCAAGCATGTACCAAGCTGCTGCAGGTACTGTACTAAGTGTGTGGAGCACCAATATGAGGAAGTCACTGCCCATGCCTAATAGGCTCTCACAGTCCAGGAAGACAGGCAAATTATCAACCAAATGACTGTATCAGAGTGTTAGAGTCCTATGCTTGTAGTGATGTGTTCATATGCTACTATAATAGACAGCAAGAGGTATTAAATAATTGTTGTTTCCTCTGTCTACAAATGGGACAGAGGTTGTAGGGAGCACACGGCAGCTGTTGTTCTAGGGGAGGGATCAATCTCCTTCTCTGTGGCCCCTGGGGGATAGGACCAGACACTGTGGAAGAGGGAGACTTCATCTAAAAAGAAAAGACCTCTGGCCGGGCCTGGTGGCTCATGCCTGTAATTCCAGTACTTTGAGAGGCCAAGATGGACAGATCACCTGAGGTCAAGAGTTTAAGAGCAGCCTAGCCAACATGGTGAAACCCCGTC
The DNA here is from genome assembly GCF_009761245.1 of Sapajus apella. Taxonomy (NCBI): domain Eukaryota; kingdom Metazoa; phylum Chordata; class Mammalia; order Primates; family Cebidae; genus Sapajus; species Sapajus apella. Next base: position 66,100,252 of record NW_022436946.1, on the reverse strand, counting down.
TCTACTGAAAATACAAAAATTAGCCAGGCATGGTGCTGTCCCAGCTACCCCGGAGGCTGAGCAGGAGAATCGCTTGAACCTGGGAGGCGGAGGTTGCAGTGAGCCAAGATTGCACCACTGCACTCCACCCTGGATGACAGGGAGACTCTGTCTCTAAATAAATAAATAAATAAATAAATGAAGAAGAAAGAGAAGGGGCTGTGAGAGTTGGCGCTGAGGATGGAATAGGCTGCCTTGAAATGTTGCTGTAAGGAGGAATTCCTATTGTCTGTGTTGAGCCCTGGGACACTAAGGAGATGTCAAGATGATAGGATCCATAAGAGACTCAAGTTTCACATAAAAGAAAGCGCTTGCAAATGGTAACATGCTATGTTACTGGAGGGAAATTTTGTTCTGTCTCACATTCCTCATAAGCCGGTTAAGAATCACGTATCATGCTAAGGACACACCAAAAGGATTCCCATAAAGACTGTCCACTATGATCCTACTGCTGTGTATGTGAAATACATTACGTTTTTTAACTTTTTGGTTAAAGGACAACATGGAAATCTCTTGCTAATGTAAAACACTGAGAGTCAGCAAAGCAAATATTTACTAAATCCCTTTCCTATGCCAGCGCCAAGGCCAGAGCAAAGATCAGCTTCTATTTTGAAGGCCTTATTTCTAGCTTGCCACAACAGCTACCATTATTGATCACCTACTCAGTCCCAGACTTCATACTAGCAGCTTTCTTATAGACTCTTAATTCTTAAAACACCATACCAAGTAGGTGTCATTATACCCAATATCATAACATAGTAAAATGGAAGCACAGAGGGCAAGTAACTTACCGAAGTTCACATTCCTGGAGGGCAGTAGAGATGGGAGTTTATCTCAAAGTCATCTACTTACCAGATCCCACATCCTCTCTGGACTGCTGTGGGGATGGTGGGGTGAATTCTGAGAGGTGCCCTGACAGGGAGGGCAGAAACTGAAGCTGCAAGTGGGGAGACAACAGGTGCAGGGTGTGGCTCTGGGCAGTATTGTTTTTGATACACTTTTTCTAAGTGAAGCCACTTTCAGTGTTTTCTCAACTACTTCTATGATTACAAGAGAAGAGTTGCCAGACTTTAGGAAGCCAAAGTGAATGACCTTCTAGCTCTGCCTCCCACAAAGAAAAGTCCAGGTCAGCATCCCCAATACGTGGATGAAGAAACATGAAGCTCCTAAGAAGCAACTTTTTAAAAAGGGAAAATGCATGTTTAGTTTTGTGTAGCTCTGCAGTTCAGAAACTCACTTGAAGCAGAAGCCTTCTTTTATTCCATAGAATACCTAGGACCCTGCAGAAGTGAGAATTCACAGAACACTTAATAAGGTAAGGAAAGAGACAACCCACTCCTCACCCCTATTGAGACAATGCAAATATCAAGGTGAGGGTTAGCCTCTTAGGCAATAATTCAACTACAGCCATTTGCAGGCCCTGTGGGTGTGAATGACTGATTGGGGGAAGTCATTTAATTTCTTTGAGCCTCAGTTTTCTCATCTATGAAATGGAGAAAACATAAGGATCTCTTGGGGATTAATAAACTGCTTCATTTAATAGGTTAAATGTAACTGCCCAACATATAGCAAGACTCAGTGAGTGTTAGCTATTGCTTTTTTAAAGTATATTAAATGCTGGAGATGAAACTACACGAAACTTGTGAAAATACTTTATAAATTACAGAGTACTGTATAAATGTTAATGGTTAGTTGTTATTGTCAGAAACTTCTTGGTCTTTATAAAATGCTGCTGTCCAATTAAATCCTGTGTCCACAGAAAATACCCCACTGTTGAAGATTGATTACTCAGCTTGTTAAGGTGTCACTATTCATGTGGTTCTGACCTGCAATGGAAGGAAACAAAAATCCTCTTTTCCCCTTCCGCAAATGGAACTTACTTTCCATAAGCCATTTCCTTTCGAAATGAGAAGCAAAGCAGAAAAAGCACCTGGGTAGGGGTCTTTGCAATCAATAAAGTGTGAAAGAACAAAGATCACGTAAGCAAATTATCTGAGAGTTTTACAATCCACAAGGATTTTTAGAATTTTTTTTCAGTTGGTCATTTCCTACCTAACTGACCTTATGCTGGAATTTCAGATATCATGTAATACTAGAGGTACCGGGAAACAATCCACTGTGTGGATGTTCCACAGTGTACCCAGCACGGGGCTTCCGGATGCAGTTACTGAGAAGCTATTCGTCTCCTTCTATAGCAGTTTCTGGTGAACATGCTTCCCAGGACAGCAGGTGCTTAGTGTATGTTTCCTTTTTACCACACATTTTGTTTACTTAACTGGATTCTCGAAGGAAGTAGGGAACACTCCTAACATCAGCCTGGCAGGTTGGGGTCCAGCCGGGTAAGATCCAGGCACCTGCAAGAGTATAGCATCCTTCCCAATGAGGCTTCTTTGGGAAGGATGCTACACTCTTGCAGGTGCCTGGATCCAGTGCCCAGAATGTGCTGGAAGAAACTGTCAAAACACAGAATGAACATGTGCAGTACAGCCATGCTTCCTGACCTGACTGGGCACATGACACATGAGGTGCTCCCTCCTGCAGTCCTCTCTTGGGTTTGTGTGTAGGGCATGAAAACAAACAAGAGATCCTCCTCCAGTCCTCTTGCCCTAGATCTCCTTTCCTTCCTCCTGTCCACTCCCCAACTTCCTGCTGTACTTGTGCTTTTTCTCTCTCTCTCCAAAATAAAGTATTTGCCAATGTTCACACTTTCCAGTTTAAGCGGCAACTTTATAGTTGCTCCTAAAGCATGGGCTTGAGAGCCCAGACAGATTAATGTGTGTTTGAATCTGGCTCTAGATCAGGTTCAGTGACCTTGAACAAGGTTGACTGACTTCTCTGGAAGGGTAAAATTCAGATAAGCATACCTACCTCAAAGATATGTTGGGAGGAAAAAGTGTTCCATTTATTATAGCAATTTCCACAGTGACCAGCATGGAGGAAGTACCCTTTAAAGTGGCAGCTGTTAGCCTGAGGCGCTCCGAGTTAAGGGCTAATCACACATTTTACATAAGAGGAGACCGAGGCACAAAGGGCAGGACGTGATTGCCCAACGCCACTCCATTGGTAAAAACCAGAGCTGGACTTTGAGCCCAGACTTGATTACACGGACACTCCTCGCCACACTGCCTCCTGGCCCTTTTGCCTTTTATTTTTTGTCTTATTCTCCACACAACCTATGTGTTTCTTATATAGGGAATAATTATACGAGTTCTGCTTATTTTCTGCTCTAGTAGCCAAGAACTGACATGATTCCCACAATACCATGTTGGCCAGGCTCATAGCTATACATACATAAGAATATATATGTACATACACACACAACATATAAAAAATATATCTACTATATATACATATATTACCTATACCAACATGTAATATACATGTATATACATGTGTATATGTCTTCATATATACTATTTTCATGTAATTTTTTGTCTAAGAAAACTGTAGGTAGATTAGGTATGAAAAATCTACAGTGACATTCAGGGGGACATTCAGAAACAAAGCAGAGGCCAATGATATGAGAGAAGAGAGAAAATAAATTCAGTTTCCATGTGATTCCGATTTTGCTGCAGCATTGATGATTCAGTATTTTCATTTCTTCGAAGAAATATTTGTAGTAGCTCTTATAGTTAACAAGCCAGCTTGTGCTTACTGTTTTATAAATATGAAATATGAATACAAATTTAAAAAACAGCAAAAATATACAATAATACTGAATAATGCTGAGAAAGCATCATAATTTGGAACAATATATTTGATGTACAAGAGAAGAGTATTTCTGGTTATAGTTTTGCTATAACCAGATAGCTATCTTAGAACTTGAGAAAATGCATGTAAACTACCCAAGACATCGCCAAATATAATCTAATGAGAAGTCAGAAAACTAATAATTTTCTCTGGGGTCTGTTGGGGGGAAATAGGGAAGGGACAATGGGAGGTGGGGAGTTGGGGAAAGATAGCATGGGGAGAAATGCCAGATATAGGTAAAGGGAAGGAAGGCAGCAGATCACACTGTCATGTGTGTACCTATGCAACTATCTTGCATGTCCTTCAAATGTACCCCAAAACCTAAAATGCAATAAAAAAAAAGGAAAAAAAAAAAAAGAAAACTAATAATTTTCTCATAAATAAAACCTATCTTTTATTACAACCTGTCTTGCAAACTAGATAGAAGATTTCTTTCAGGTTAAAATCAATCTCTGTAGCACTTTAAAATGTATTTTATTAGTATTGGGCCCATTTGAAAAACCTCAAAAACACCAAATTTGTTTGGAGGTAGAGGGTGTAGGTATCTTGATCCTCTGGATTAGCTCTATGAGTTCTCAAAGCTGGATGTCCTCATACTTTGACTTCCAAAAGTTCCCCAGGTCCTAGTAGCTTGTTATTGCAGGGATAGGAAAGCCCAGAAAATACAAAGGAGTCTCCATGGGATTACTGTATAAATGTATAATTTCATCTAGCGTATAATTTTCCCTTATAATAATATACTTTTAATCATAAATAGTGAAAATATAGAAGTAGGATGTCATGGACAAACTTCCAGAGTTTTAGGTTCTCAGACTTAAATGATGTTGTAAAAGAAAGCTATGGGAAGATGTGTTTGAATCCTGGCTCTAACATTATGAGCTCTGTGTTTTTGCACAAAACACTTATCCTCCATAAGCTTTTGTTTCCTTGGTTATAAAAACAGGGATAATAATACATACCTCAAAGGTGCTATGAAGAACGGGTAAAAGGACATACATGAAAGCTCATAGCACGGGGCTAGACACACAAGTAGTGTTCTGTAAATGATGGCTGAATCTGAATATTAGTTGAGCCTGAAGTTAGATACCTCCAGTCCTTGAAGGCAAATATACATGGCTTCTAATTTCCTTGCTGCCCCTACCACACCCCAAATCCCTGGAGTAGCATTCTGGAGAATAGTGGGTTTCCAATTCATCAAACTGATTTTTTTCTTTAGAAGAATTCTTGGACATAACTTTATTCTCAGAAAGTAAAGAATTGCACATTTTCTTTGAAAACACCAGTTTCCAAACAAAGGAGTGAAATCTCCATTAAACTGAATTTTATGTTGAAGCATAATCTCTATAAAATCAGTGAAAGCTGCACGTATGAGTGGTGAAGGTGTCTGGGTTTGGACTAAGGTAGGGTCTGGCCTCTAGCCAGCTCACCTACTCTCTAACAACCCATCTCCTGCATATCCCCCAGAGGCCCCAAAATAATTCCAGAATTTGCTAGGATTGTTTGAAAACTTCTCTTCTAAAAGGACAAATAAGCCTTCCCATTCCAGAGTAGGAACGCTGTTAGGAACAGTCCGCTAAGACACTAATGACAGTGATCTTCCTCTTTTATCGGCCAAATAGAATCATGCATAATTTCTGGAAAAATCAGTAATCTTAGATATCAGTAGGGTCACCATCTGTTGAGAAGTTACCACAGGACAGAAATCCCTACACTTATATAATTTCAAATTACTGTATTCCTTAAAACTATCTTGGTTTAGTTAATGAATAAAGGCTCAAAGTGAAATCTATTTTTAACCTCACTTCTTAGCCTATCCTTAGTATTCGTTTGGTGGTGAGTGGAAGACACATAGGGTATTTCTGAACTGGGGCATAAGACAGCAAAACTGCAAGGTCCAATGTTCTGCAGGTTTGGATTCATCTAATGGTTAACACCTAGTTGCAGACATCTTCCAAAATACTACAAAGATAGATACAATCCATTTTGGGTCTAAATTGAGCAAAGCACACATAGTTACATGTGAGTATTATAGATGAGGTCTTGCCCTGGAGTCAAGCTTACTTCAATCTCCCAAGTGGAAGGAATAAAAAAGTACTATGTTTTAATTTGGGAGCTATTTATACATCTTAGTAATTACAGATGTGAAAGCAGTGTATTTTCTAAGAAAGTTCTGGCTAAAACCATAGTTTTAAGGATCTGGATAATAGCTTTTCAGTAGCTATTTCTATTTCTCTTCAGACTGACTCTCAGTGGTATCTTTATTTACAGAAATGTGCTCCACACAGTTAAATCTAAGACTATCACATTTCAGAAAGGAGAAAGAACCTTTTATTTCGTTGGAAGCAGGCAGAAAGATATCCGAACTAATCCTCTGTAGCTGTAAACATTTTCTCCAGCACTACACATAACAGTTAAACCATTTTAACTACTGAGTGAAAATGAGTAACTACACAGTACTTTGCAACTTAAGCTCTTCTTTTAAATTATATATATTACTATTTTCACTCATAAATTCATGTCCATTCAAACCTTATTTTTAAATGCCAGTGTTAAGAATGCACAAGCTGCACTATTTCCTACATAAAGTGTTATCCATTAATACAGCTTGCTTTAATCTCTTGGAAAATGGGCCCTTTCAAATCAGAGAGTGGCCTCTAATCTAACCAATTCAGATCAGTCTGAATTTTGTCACACTCTGCTCATTTTTCTTCTTTTTCATCTAAAAGCTTAAAGAGGTTTATTTAGTCCTAGACTTGGTGTTTACTCTTGGAGAGATGCAAGAAAAATTTCTTGAAAGAATCATGTTTTCCTAGTTGTGGAACTGGAGAGAAACAGAATGTGTGGGTTGTGAGACACTGAGAAGGCTAACTTAGAAACAGAGCCTGCTGCTCAGCCTTCTGGCTGAAGATCTGAAAGTGCCAATATTCTGGTCTGAACGGGTGGCTGAGTTTCATAAATATCCATGCTGTTGTGTGATTAGTCACAGAGAGGAAAAACTGTGAGCCACTGAAATGCAAGCAAATTAAAACAAACAAACTAAAACCCAAAAAGCCCCAAACTATAATTTAGTGCAGCGTGCAGGGATAAATGCTATTTCATTGCCAATGGCCGCAGATTACATTCCAATGCTAGCCAGAAAGCTGAGGGATTCATAAGACAGGACCCAGATTCAACATGAAAGACCAAACATATGCATCAACTACTGTTACTCCTCTTGTGTCCTAATAAAATGGTAGAAAAGTTGTTGGTTTTTTAATAAGCCTACAACAAAGCTCGTTAAGAAAGGAATCAAGCAAAAGAACAGAAAGTTCAAAGGAATCAGGAAGAGAAAAAGCAAATATGATCAGATGAACAAAGAAAACCAAACAGGGAAAAGGGCACTTCCAAATCGCATTGCCCAGTTAAACTCTAAGATCTAGGTCAACTAACACTAAGCAGGAATGGGAGCTGGGGCACCCATGAAAGTAATTAATAAAAAGCTGAATATAGAACAGCTGAGCCACTTGGTCCCTTGCAATTTCCAAAGTTATAATGGAAGACTTTTATTTAAGACAAAAAAGTCAGGTACTCATGAATCTTCATTACAACTCTCTGAAGTAGACTCTACCTTATTATCCTAGTTGTTAAATAAATAAACTGAGGCACTGAGATGATAAGTAACTTATGGTCACATGGATAATGACTGATAGAACAGGAATTCAAACCCAAGAACAGTTTGGCTCCAGAAAACAAGTTCCTCAATAACCATGCTATACTGCCACAGAAGGCCAGTTGAAAACTGCCTTTATTAAACCGGGAGGCTTCAGATTGGGAATGGCAGACTGAGAACAAGCTCTAGTCTTACTTCCTTGCACCATTCTTAGAAAAACAGCCACCAACGTTTTAGCACTCATCTTTACAGTGAAAAACAAGGCGGATGCCATCCTTCAAGACAGTGACAACAACAAAAAAAATTATCATCCATTTCTATGGTGAGAAAAAAATGTCCGCATAGGACCTGAAAATTTGAAGACTCCTAAAGACAGATGTCAAATGGGATCAGGTTAAAGAAGGAAACCACAAACTAAAGCATATGCAAAAAAAGTACTGCTTAATTAAAAAGAAGAAAGGAGGTCCAAAGGTGCTTGAAACCCAGGTGTGGCAGCGACTATGGAGAGAAATGGGCCTTGGGGCAGCTAATGAGCAAGTACCACTCTAACCGCAACTGGAAAGCTGGCTCTCAGTGAGAACTTTGACTGCAAGCAACTGGGTCATGAACACGGAGTAAAGCCTTGGGTAAAATGAGGGGAAACAGGTATTCACTAGACCCAGAAAACGCCTACATGCTCTAGACATAAGCACTACTGCTCCTTCTCTGCAGTCACCAGAGAATGTACCTAGGTAGGCAGCACATGCTGACCCTCTCCCCAAAGCAGACTTCATAGACAGGCTACTGGGAAATCTGGAGAAGAATACAAAATGAGGCTGGTGTAGTGGGTCATGCCTATACTCCCAGCACTTGAGAGACCAAGGCAGGTGGATGGATGACTTAAAAGTAAGGAGTTCGAGACCAGCCTGGCCAACATGGTAAAACCCTGTTTTGACTAAAAATACAAAAAAATAGCCAGAGTTGGTGGTGCACGTTTGTAATCCCAGCTACTTAGGAGGCTGAGGCAGAATTGCTTCAACCTGGAAGGCGGAGGTTGCAAGGAGCTAAGATTGCGTCCCTGCACTCCAGCCTGGTGACAGAACAAGACTCCATCTCAAAAAACAAAACAAACCATGAATCATTAATATTTTATTAGAGGCACCAAACATAACAAATGGAAGCAATTGCATCCTGAAAAAAATCAAGAAAAAAAAGAATAAAACTTTAGGATGGCGTATAAATAATATCCTCAAAGGCATAGAAGTGAACACGATATTCATAAAGTGAATCAAGTCTAGATTTTGAACACTAACAATTTAATCATTTAAATTAAAAATAAAAAGATCAATAGCTAAACTAAGTAGCAAAGTGGACAATGAAAGCAAATTAATTAGCTAGATAATCAGACTGAGGAATTCGCAACAGAACTCAAAAGGACAGAGAGTTTGAATACGCAACAAAAAAAGTAAGTTCAGAGGAGAGACTCTAAAGTTTCCAATATTTATCTAGCATTATTCAGAAAGGAGATTATATAGTGTTAAAGCGAAAAAATATTCAAAGCAGTAATGAAAGAAACATTTCCAAAACTAAAGACAGACATCCTCAAGGTAGGTAGAAGCACCCACTAAGTGTCAAGCAGCATGAATCAAAAAGACACATTATGGTGTAAATGCAGAACTCCATTGATAGAGACAAAGCTCAATTGCCTTATAGAATTTAAATATCTTGATTCTGTATAAAGGAGCAAGAATCAGACTGACATAGGCTACCTCATCATCCACAGCACATGAAAGAATGTCTTCTTCGGGCCTCCTCTTAAAAACTTCTGTGGGAAAATTATTTTGAACCTACAATTCTATGCTCAGCAAACTATCATTCAAGAGTAAACCAAAACAAAGGCATTTTGAATATACAAAAGAATCAAAAATTTTTTTAACCTATTAACACTCTCTCCAAGAATTACTAAAGTACATTAGCAAAAAAAAAAACATGCAAAGGGAAAGTAGTTTGATCCAAAAAAGCAATAAGCAAAAATAATATTAAAAATATATAATAGGTACTCTATTATATATATACTGTCATAAAATTATATATAAACATTATATTACATTTATTAATATGCTTATGTACATATTATATAATATATCGTATACAATACTATAATCAGACTAAGGAATTCACAACAGAACTCAAAGGACAGAGAGTTTGAATACAGAACAAAAAAAGTAAGAAGTTCAGAGGACAGACCCTACAGTTTCCAATATTTATCTAAGTACTATTCCAGAAAGGAGATTATATAGTATTAAAAGGAAAAAATATTCAAAGCAATAATGAAAGAAAAATTTTATATTGTATATATAAAATATATAAATATAAATAAAATGTCGAGTATACAAATATTTCTAATAATCAGGAACTAAAATTCCAGATAATCTCAAAATAGGAAGGATAAGTAGAGAAGGAAATAACAACATTCTAAGGTTCTTATCCTTTTTGGAGGAAAAATGATATAGATATTGATAAACTTATTAATACCAATAGAAACATGTTTAATTATTAAAATTAAAATTTAAAGATCAACCACCAGAAGATTAGCAATATAAAGACTGTAAAATTTCCAAACCTTAAGATGAGGGGTGGAAATGAAACAGAAAAATGATCTGTTCAAGAAAGACCAAACAGAAGGAAAAAAGGTTATTAAAAGAATGTAAACTAGAAAACACAAAATAAGATGGCTGGTAGAATAAATCAAAGTATATCACTAATCACAAATATGAATGAGTTAAAAGACTAACATAAAAGACATTAATTCAATAAGGCCAAAAAGAACAGAAAGATTCTAACAATAAAATTTTGGAAGCTGGAAACAAAAATAAATGATTACTGACTCAGCAAACCTTAGACAGTAGAAATAGAAAGTCTCTGGACTGGAGGAAATGGAGCACAGCTGAAGGATTAGTCTCCATATTAAAAACAGAAAAATAAGTAAAAGTCTAGGTACGTACAGAATCTTGAATTCCATCACATTGTTCCCAGTTGGATCTCAGAATAGTTTCAGTGATGCGTCTATCCTCCTGATAGAATACTAGGAGATTCTTTTCTGGGAAATAAGAACAGTATTTTGATTTTGGCAATAAATTTTTTAATACTTTGAATGTTATTTTAATTTGGGTTTAAAGTTGTTTTAGAGCCAATCTACAGATAAACCAGGGAATGCTGAATTCTAGCTAAAGATTACATTCTAAATATTATAAATTTTGACCACAAAAAATATGAATAAAACTTGTTAAAAGCAAGAAATTGAAGAGGTTGTGATTGAGGGGTTGTGTACTAAATTCCTTATTTTTCATAGTTAAGATGTGAAATGTACCATCCAAATTATGAATAAGTTATGAATCATAAATATTTTATTTAAATTATCAAGAAAAGTACCAGAAGACATAAAATAGAAGTAGTTAAAAGTGGTACTAGTGTTTTCTTTGGGAAGTGGAATTAGGGGTAGGGAGAGGGAACTATTATTTTGCTTTTCATATGTTTTACTTATGGTTTGGATACTTTCACTATGCCTAGATGAAACTTTATTTTTTTTATAGAAGACTAGCTTAAAATAAAGGTGGGCCCTTTCTAACAGAACTAGTAGTGTATCTTCCAGTAGTTCATAAGGAATCCATGCAATGGAGTCGTGTGTGGAGGCTGGAAAGACAAAATAAGATGTCAAAACGTTTATGGGAAGATGTATAAATGTGATGGGGGTGAAAATGTTTTCATTCTTTAATTTATTTACTAAATATTAATCAAGGGCTTGTTATATGCCTCGCACTGTGTTAAGTATTGGGTACATATTGAAGAGTAACAGTTCTTATGTAGCTTACATGCTGGCAAGGAAAAGAAACAATAAACAAACATAGAAATAAGTGTATAAGTATAGTAAAACTTCTGTACAGAGACTGAATCCTAAGAAAACCCATATATATCAGTTTTGGGTTAAAACATTATATATTAATAAATATGCATTAGGAATATAGGTTTTTACATGCATAGGAGGAAGACTGGAAGGATGGACACTCAAAGATCAGAATCAGGAGCAGTAGGTGTAGGAAGGGAAAGAGTTTCACTTTTTATTTTCATATCTGTTTCGGGTAAGGAAGAATTTTGCAATTTTTATAATTTAAAAATTAAAATACAAATTCATTGTAAAAAGAAGCTGGTCAAGGAAATGAATAACTGAACAATCCACTTATCAACACTTCTGGAAGAAATAAAAGCATTTTCCCCATGAAGAAAGAGTTGTTAGCACTGTAGTCCTATAAAAGGAGAGCATGGTATTATTTACTATAATTTATGTATTAGCAAACACCTGGCCAAAGCAGTGTTCTAGAACATTACTTTACAGCCCTTTAAAATACGGAATTATAGGGGCACTGATTCCTATTTCTGTATCATAGGCCTCTTGTGTTTTACTTACGATAATTTCTTTATAGAAAAAGTCACAATAGTGACTTTTTTTTTGCAGGTCTTTAAATTCTAGTAATTCATTTCACTTAGATTGAACAAGCTTTTGATGAGCATCTGTGTGACAGGACCTTTGCCAAGGACCTGAAGGACACAAAGGTAAGACAGCCAAATGACCCCCCAGGAAATTTACAGGAGAGTCTACATCCATATCAGAATTCCACCATCTTTGAGAGCCATAGGAATCTTTCACAATTGGCCTGTGGTTCTTTAGCACCTTATCATTTCTACATCAAGTTATTGGGCTGTTTTCAAGGTAGTCAGGAGCCACTGGGCTTTTTATTTTTTTGAGACTGGGTCTCACTCCATCACCCAGGTTAGAGTGCAGTGGTACGATCTCGGCTCATTGCAATCTCCACCTCCCAGGTTCAAGCGATTCTCCCGCCTTGGCCTCCTTAGTAGCTGGGACTACAGCCACCATGCCTGGCTAATCTTTTCTATTTTTTAGTACAGACGGGTTTCACCATATTGTCCAGACTGGTCTCGAACTCCTGACCTTGTGATACTCCCGCCTCGGCTTCCCTAAGTGCTGGGTTTACAGGCATGAGCCACTGCACCCAGCCATTTGACTCTTTTGGTTAATGGACATAGGAAACGAGGTCCCAAAGGCCTAAAACATACTTTGGTACCATGCTCTTTGGTGAGTGATATCAGCAACCAAAAATTAGAGTTGTGCCATGCCCAGAGTCATGTATGTAAACCAATGTTAAGCTTCGGTATTCGCATTCCCAACTGGATTTTCAGACAGAGGCACCAACTTTACACAGGTAGAGTATTGGCTCTATCTCAAAGTTTCATTTTGCATTGACTTGAATTCAGCTGCAGGTCCCTATCAGGTAACTATAAGCAGGTTCAATTGCTCTTACATCCTTTACTAAAACTGAAGACCAAAAATATCTGGCAACCCAGTGTTTGTAGCTTTGTTATGGCACTCTTGGTATCGTTTGTGAGTTTTTATGTTGACATGTCTATCTTCCTTCTCCAAAATACAAATTCTCTGAGGGCAGGGATGTGTCTTATTGTTCTTTGTCTCCCTAGTTCTATGCAAAATATCTAAAAATACGCTTTTGTTTAAAAGTATTGAATAAATGAAAAAAATAAGGTTACAAAGTGGACAATCTACTCTGCAAGAATTATATCAAATATTTTTTGTTTTTCATACTTGTTCACTCCTATTTCCCAAGGTATTGAATCTTCGACTCTGTACTTAAAGAACATCAATGAAAACCCGGCCTTGATAATATTAGCAACATGAATTAATTCCTCTCTATGTTCCAAATCATATGCTAAGAGTCTGTGTGTGTTTACTTACATGTTGCATTATTTTACCCTTACAACAATGCATTAATTAGGTATTGTTATCATTACTGCAACACATGAAAGAATCAAGGTCTAGAAATAAGCCTATGTCAGGACACAGTGAATACAGAAGAGACACAGGATTTGGATCCACACCCCTATGTTTTTAGAGCCTAAGCATTTAGCTACTACACTATCCCAAAGGTGGAATTCTCATGACTGTGAAATGTGAGAAAAAATAGTAAAGAAATGTGTTAATTTCATGAAATGGTAGAGACAGGCAGGGTGACTTAGAAAACTGTGGCTATCTGGAATGCTAAGCTTTTGGTTAGGTGTAAGTTAATTCCAGTAGTATGGAATTGCTTTAACAAGAATAATATATTTGAAAAGTCATTTCATTATGTTTCTTAGGCAGCATTTAGCCACTTATTTACATCATGAGAATAATTACAACTCATTTTGTAATTTGTAAAAATATGCGTACTGAATTATTTACAATATTAAGGGCCATGATAATGGCATGTAATTACAGCATAATGGATTTTTTTTACAAGTGTTGATAAAATTAATATTTTACTTGGTATTTTAATAATGCCTTTTTAAAAATTCCAGTGTTTGTTTAATTACTAATATTTTTGTTTCTAACATTTTTGGTAAAACTCCTTCGCCTTTTCATGGAACAGTTTTAAAGTTTAAAAAGTCGTTTGGCTTTCCCACTTTCTAGCTGTGTGAAATTGGACATGTTACCCTCACTGAGCTTCAGAGAGTCACATGGAAAGCAAGAAAAGCACCCCTAATTTGTGAAGCTTTTTGAGGAGAAGAGATAATGTATAAAAATCCCCTAGCACAAGGTCTAGTCACCTAGTAGTGGTGATAATGATGATAACATCAACAACCTTTACTGAGTGCTTGCTACTTTTGGGCCCTTGTCTGAGCATTTTACATGAATAAACAATTTTCTCAATAGATAGTACCAGGCAGTAGCAACTGTAGTAATGGTAGTGCTCAGTCTGAGGACCCCATTCCCATTCCCACCATTTCCCTATTAAAAACAGAGCAATGGAAACTTTTAAAACATCTTGTATTTAAAATTTTCATACCCAAATGAGATGAAAATTTATGTCAACACTAAAACCTGAACACAGATGTTTATAGCAACTTTCTTCCTAACTGCCCAAACTTAGAAGCAACTAAGATGTTCTTCAATAGGTAAATAAACTGTGGTGCATCCATACCATGAAATATGAAGCAGTGATAAAAAGAAAGAGCTATGAAGTCACTAAAAGATATAAAACAGCCTGAAATGTATGGGAACCACACAGGTCCCTGTTAAGTGAAAGAAGAAATAAGCCACTTGAAACAGCTACATCTTGTATGGTTCCAACTATATGACATTATGGAGAAGGCAAAACAATGGAGACAGTAAAAAAAAAAAAAAAAAAAGATCAGTGTTTGCCAGGTGTTTTGTAGGGGAAAGAGGGGAGTGAATAGGTGGAGCAAAAAGGATTTTTAAGGCAGTAAAATTCTTCTGTGTCGTATCATAATGGTGTCATTATATATTTGTCAACACATGTAGAATGTGTAAGACAGAGTGAGCCCTAATGTAAAGTATGGATTTCAATTATGAATAATGCATCAGTATTAATATTGGGTCATCAGTACTAACAAATGTTTCACACTAATAAAAGATGTTAGTAATAGAGGAAACTATTCAGTGGTTAGGAGTAGTAGTATATGGGAACTCTGTACTTCCTATTCAAATTTTCTGTAAACTTAAAACTGCACTGAAAAATGAAGTCTATTCATTTAAAAACAGCTATCAAACTGTACACTTTAACAAATATTATAGAGCTGTTTCAGAGACTTGTTAATACAAGCATTAATTTTTCCTGAAAAAAAGTCGTTATAAAGCACTAAAAGTTGGGAATTATCTTCAGATTAGATGTAATTGGTTTCATTACTATGTTATTATTGCTTCTTGTTCACACACATGCACATAAAAGAAAGAAAAAATTGCTCAGAGACTAAATAAAGGGACCCACCTCATCTCAGACACAGAGGAATCTCCATGTCATTGATTCTTAGTGTGGGATATATAACAGCAGTAGCAGCAGCAGCAGCCACAACGGCAGTTATCACCTGGAACTTGACAGAAACCCAAAGTCTCCGGCTCTGGCAACTTGCTGAATGAGTGGGCGGGGCCCAGCAAGTAGTGTTTTAAGCAGCCCTTCAGTTGATTCTGATGCTTGCTGAAGTCAATCGATATCTACCCAACATTCCCCCCAGACACACAGATAGACAAGCAACAGACTCCCATGCTTGGCGATGGAGCTTCAACATAAGATTGGTACAAGAGTGAGGCCAGTGAGGTCCCAAGATATTCAACGATCAACATGAATATTACTTTAATGTAGTATTTTTAAAAATCATATGAAAGCAAAAAAGTCGTGATGAGTAAAATACTAAAATTTTCAATAAAGACACGATCAGTGTTACTGACATTCCCTTTCACCTCAGGCTGCAGTCTGGATCTGCAGTTAATGCTTCAGCATCAGGAGGTGGGAGTGGGCCAAGGGCTGGGGTCCCTGAAGCCAGCTTTGGCCCTCTTTCCTCACTGCAGCGCACACTCACACCAGTGTGTCCTGCTATCCTTGTCAGAGTCACAGTTCCCTCATTGCTACTTAGACTTCCCTTCCCTACACTTATTAAAAAGTAATTCTAATTTAGTAGACGCTCTTAGCATTTCTCAAAGTAAATAATGACGGTTTAAGAAATTGACCATTTTTGTGGGAAGATTGAGTGTACACACAGACAGGAAGCTGAGGTGGGTAGATCACGAGGTCAGGAGTTCGAGAGCAGTCTGGCCAACATGGTGAAACCCCATCTCTACGAAAGATACAAAAAATTAGCTGGGCGTGGTGGCAGACGCTTATAGTCCTAGCTACTTGGGAGTCTGAGGTCAGAGACTTGCTTGAACCTGGGAGGAGGAGGTTACAGTGAGCCGAGATCACGCCATTGCACTCCAGCAATGGGCGATCTGGCAACAGGGTGAGACTCCATTAAAAAAAAAAAAATAGAACCCTCACAAAGTATTAATTATCTCTTTATGCAAGCTACGACTGTGCTGAGTAATGACATTCTGAGAACTCACTAAGAAGGGTGAACTGAGCCACATGAAGTTCATTTGATAACTTTGCAAAAGTGCTTTATGAACCGAACATCACCACAAGAAGTTAGCTGTGGTTACAGTATTCTCTTCCTGGGAAATATCAGCTGTAAGCAATATTTGGAACAAAGTAAGGTTTATAGATCTGGCGGAGGGAATTAGAGAAAAAAATAAAGACTACTATAACAAGGACGAAGAACTGAGAAAACAGGGGAATGTGGAGAAAAAAAAAAAGATTTGCTTGCCTCCTATATACATAAAGAAAACTGGAAGAGACAAAGTGGGTGTAAGAGAGAAAGGGCAAAATGAGAAAATGGGGGTAGGGAGCATTGCTGTGCCAAAGAGTGTGGCTCAGCTTGAATCTCACCTGAATTCTGGAAGCTGAGAAATTATGGATTCTGATTCAAGTTAAAAGCAGCCAACAGGTAAAAAGAGCCAATGACATTAAAACTGAACTAGGCCAGGAACAGTGGCTCACGCCTGTAATCCCGGTACTTGGGGAGGCCGAGGCAGGCAGATTATCTGAGGTCGGGAGTTTAAAACCAGCCCGGCCAACATGGTGAAACCCTGTCTCTACTAAAAATACAATTAGCCACGTGCAGTAGCGCGTGCTTGTAATCCCAGCTACTCAGGAGGCTGAGGCAGGAGAATCGCTTGAACCTGGGAGGTGGAGATTGTGGTGAGGTGAGATTGAATCATTGCACTCCAGCCTGGGCTACAGATTGAGACTTGGTCTCAAAAAAGCTGAACTAAATAGTCATTATTAAATTTCAAGTTAAGAAACCTGGTGGAGACTTTAGCACAATTCAAACTTGTTCTATTAAATGGCAGGGGCTGGGGGAGTGCCTTCCATAGCAATTATTTCTTTAAAAGAATTGAAAAGAGGAAGAAAAGTTCAGTTTGGAAGCCTTGATCAATCCCTGGACACTTGAGTCATTCTGAATGAAAACACTTAGCATCACTATGGTAATCTATTACCCTAGTGATTTGGCCAGGGCAGAACTTTGCAAATTGTTTTCTTTTTGGAGAAACATATTTTTCTTTTTCAGTAATTGTTAATGAAGACCTGCAGCTGAGAGCCAGCAACAGCTACAGGAGCTAGAGCAGGACACGGCTCAGCAGGTTACAGAAATCAGAGCTCTAGCTTAAGCCGAGGAAGCAGAGAGAGGAATCAGGTGAACTAGATGAGCTCCGCCTTGACCTGTGACCAAGAACTAAGTTGCCCATAAGTATTAGGGTCCAGCAAAAATTAAAAGTCACTGCCATTGCTTTTAGAAACAAAGAACAAAAGGACCTCCTCAGGGTTATCAGCATAGCTTGTAAGAACTAAAATTATTTAACATCAATGTCCCAAAGAGAGCCCATTAAGGGAACCTGTGAAGCAGTGAATGGCAGTTGAACAGAGCCTCAAAGAGTGCAAGTATTGGGATCAGGGCCTATCAGTTCTATTTAACAAATTATCTAACAAGAGCCATCAGTTAGACTGGATGTAGGAAAGAATGGGAAGGCCCCCACAAAGCAAGCACTTTGTGGAATAGGATAATGGAGTGGACGTGTTCTGGCAACAGATTCCCCAACACTGTCCCAGCCCATCACGTTACAGTGTGACAAGGGTATTCTGATTAGAACATTCTTCATAAAAGAGGTCAACACAGGCTGGTCAGGTCTAGGAGGGGAATCCACCATACACAGCTGGCGTGCAACCCAGGTCTGGATCTAAGGAGATGACAACCTTGGGCCCACACTGAGGTAGAAAACAAAAAACAGAAGAAAAAGGTTTTGAGAGGGACAGATAATTCTATCAGCCCAGGAGCCATACCAACCTGAGGGCTGAGAGTAAGGAAAGAAATTCAAAGCTCTGATCCTCAGGGTTGTATCAATAAAGTAGATAATGGTTTTCCTAAAATTAAAAAAAAAAGTCTGTTAATCTGTGTATTCTCATATTTAGTTTTGTTTGGCTTTTCTTTTAGAGTTAAGTAATAGGTCTTTTTGAAAATACTAACTTGTCTCTTATTAATTGGGAATAAAAGATTCTTTATTATCTGTTGGATAATAAAGACAAGGTCAAAACGTTAAGATCTTCACATAATAGAGCAGAGAGTTTTTGAAGATTCTTGATTTACTTAGGGATGTGATAAAATCAATCTTCCTTTTTGAAAGATTTCAGCAGCAGTGTGTAGGATGAATTACAAAGAAGACTGAAGACAGAAAGCCTACGATTTCATGCTGTTAGAATGATTTAAAATGTAAGAAAATAATTGCTAGGACTTGATGATTGCAGAATGGGACAAATTTGACAAAGAATTGTTAAGAGCTACATGTAGGTAGAAAACAGAGTAGAGAAGATCCAGGTCTTTGGGAGGGCACTAGAAGGATGGAGGAGCTCTGGAGAGCAATGAGGCAAGTGGGTGGAAGTGACTTTGAGGGGGCCAGATAGCATATCATTTCAATGTTAGATTTTAGATTAAGTATAGCATCCATGTTTTGTGGACAACTAGAGATATGATAATGGACAGTGGGTGAGAGGTCAAAGAAAATTTAGAAAAGAAAATAACTAGAGTTAAAACTGTATGCATAGTACTAGAGAAAACAGCAAAATGCACAAAAATAATAGTAACAGTAATTACAACTTCCACTTCTCATTGAATGGCTGCTGTACTCCAATCATTGTACCAGAAGTTTCATTTATTTGATCTCTAGACACTCTGAGATAGATTTGATTGTCCTATTACAGATGGGAAATTGAGGCTCCATGTGGTTAAGGGACTTGCTTACATCACACATTAAAGAATTACAACTAGATTTCAGGCTGCCCAATCCAATGCCTTTTCCACAGCCTATTTCCTTTCATCTATAGTGGTACAGTCTCCTTGTCACAAAACACTTGAGATAGAAAGATGAATATATAGATATTGTAGAAATACAACTGGAGTAAATTTAAGTGGAACAGAGTAAGGGACAAGGAGCATCAGGGTGTAAAGACTGGGTTCCTAACAGGGCACAAGCCTGGTCTAGAAAGAGGCTAAGAAATTTGTAATGCCTTCCTATGATAATGAGAAGTCACTAAAGGAAGTCACTAATTTCCTCCTTTGTCCTTAACCTGACATAGCACAAAGATAGAACTTTGAAACATAATTTGGTTTTAAAACACTTAATTATCTTCCCCATTGATGCAAAGGGAAAGATGAAACCAAAACAGCAGCTTCAGAGAGAAGCAGAAGTTTCAGTAGGGAGTTGAACAGAGAGAATTGAGATGCTTTGTAGCTTCATTAATAAATTCCCAGAATACTATACTTATCCACATTCAGTTATAAGCTTCCCTTTGGCCCTGTACATTCCAAAGCCAAATGTAAACAACTTCTATTTTCCTAGTATTAACTATAATAATTATATGTTTGTTTTGAAGTCAGATGATAAGATGTTTAAATCAGTTCTATTTATCCTGCATTTACTAATCCATTAATATGTGTTAATCTCTGGTAGATTTCTAGTGTACAGAGATGAAGTAGACATTTCCTGCCTTCAAGAAATGTACCATCCTTACATAGGCAGCCATAAATTATACCACATGATAAAGTCTATCAGAGAAGTATAAATACGTAGGGCATAAAGAAAAGGATGAAATTCTTGGTCTGCCATTGCCAGACAGAATATCATCAGGAGATAATGGTTTCTCTGGGCCTTGAAAGGTGAGTACATTTTCTGAGAGGATCAAGGACACATAGAAAGGATGGAGTATTTTAATTTGAGCAAAAATGGAAGCTAGAATAACTGACCAAACTAGAACTGGCCCCAAAGTTCACAATCTAATAGACAATGTGCAAAGGACCCTAAAGGATTTGTACCCTCCTTTTCGGTCCTGGTGCCAAACTCCCATCAATTGGGTTGGACAAACACAGAAGCCTAGACCACAGAGAGCATGTGAAGTTAGAGGGTGAGCAAAACCATGGTTCCAGGCCTTCCTCTCTGGCCATGAGGGCCCAAGCCTGGGAAAGACTCTGACAAAGACCCGGCTGTGGGCTCAAGACAGGGTACAGTCCCTCTCAGTGTTAGAGTGCTGAGGAGAAGCTAAGGCTGATGAAGAAAGGTCCTAGCCATTCCAACAGGAGCCAGAAAAGGCCTGGTACAAAGCCCTCTGATGCCTAGATCACAGCTCAGGAACATCAGATACCAGGTCTGGGGCAGTAACATTAACGTGAGACCCCACCTAGCCAGCATGATGTCGTTACGAATATTTGTAATAATTCCCCCAGTTACTACTACAACAAAAGGTAAGTGTTCATAATATATTCTCTAAGTAGCTACATGAATATGCTTTTGTGCTACTTTATACCTGTTTTACTTCTACTTCCTTCATAACTACAGGCTATATCATCACATCATCATCATCACCATCTTCATCATCATCATCATCATCCGAGCTACCAATTACGGTGTATTTATCATGTGCCTGAAACAATGCTGGGAGCTGGGAGTCTCTAATTCTTAGAACACTGCTATAAGAAAGACATCATTAGCCCCATTTTATAGACAAAGAAAGTCAAGTTCAGAGGGAATATAGGTATTTCCCCAAATCCCATATAGCTAAACAGGGGCAAAAATAGTGGGATGTCAAAACCGATGTTTTATCTGGTAACAAATTAGTTCATCTCAATGGTAAATAAGTCATTTTAATAAAAAATTTGGTTAATTAAAAGAGAATAAAAGTCAGATTGTTCAGTTGGTAATATAAGAATGAAACAGTTGAGTGACTTTTTAAAAGGTTTTATTATATATACAGAAAAGTAAAAAAATTATTGAATTTTCACCAGCTGACAAGATTGATTTTCACATTTTGGTTGGATGTATTAAAGATCCATGGATATAGTACAAAATCATATTTTGTCTATTATAGCCTTAGGAGAGGAGATGTAATTTCCAATCTACAGACTTATATAATCTTATTCTAAAATGTACAGCCTTCTGACCCCATAACTTAAGTGTCATGCCTGCTTTTCTGACCTTCACCTATTAAAAATTAGTCAATACATGCAATGAACTCCATCCCCAAGAATTTTACTCCAGTATATTCAGGTTATCTTTCCCAAAGAAATATCTCAATTCTTCCCACTATCTCCTAAGGAAACTCAACTCCCCTGAACTCAGTTCTGAGTTCTTCAGAAGTTAGAGATCTGGTGGAACCTGAGTGGCCCCACTTACTCTCATCACACAAAACTGCAAACTGTAGCAAGGAAATCACATTTGACTGTGGCAAAGAACCTTGCAACATTGCATTTTTAAAGTTTTCCTGTCTGTCAGAGCACATGAATTATTATCCTACTCCCCCGACCGCTAAATCTGCCCCCTCTCATGGAGGTGCCAGATGCTGCCTGTTCACTAGCAGCGGCTCTGTCACTTTTACTTTGCATCCTAATTAAGAAGACATAGAGAGACACAGGGAAGTTCAAGTACCAGAAGGGTTCTGCTATCTGTCACACTGTCCTCCAGATGTTCTAATGATGCCTTTGAATTTGGATGGAGGAGACACACAGAAAGAACTCTGGCACTATGAAACCTTTCCGTGACTACTTGTTGAAGAAAGACAATTAACGACCGAACAGCTGCTAATGGGAACCTTTAGCTGGAGAACTTGTTATGAAGAGCATTTACCAGCACTCAGAGGAATTCATACTGATAAATACCTTACTTATATGCCTTATTTCTGTTCTAAAATGCACAATTCATCCTTCCTAAATCAATTTCCTTCAATTACAAACAGAACTCATTAAGACAAGAAAGATTTATCACTGTTTTTTTAAAAAATCATTCTGTGAGCTCATGAAAGCCTGCAATAGGAATTATTTCCCTGAAATGTTTAAAAAACTTCGCACGTATTTGACTGGTAGCTAGCCCCTGGTATTGCATAAGGGAATTGTAAACAGATACTTTTGAATACTGGATCCAGGTAGTAGGAACTTCCCTTTTGGACATTATTCAGTGATTCACTTTCAAAAAGATACTGTGCTTAGAGTTCTACGACAGCTCCACAACCCTATCCAGAGGCAATTAATACATGTTTTTGCTTTGGATATATGTGACCTGCAGAAGAAATAAAAGGATACAGTCAGTCATTCTTAAGTTATCATGGTAGTGGGCCCTGCCTTCAAAGTGGCCAGACTTTATAATAACTATGGGTTGCTACTATTCACAGTTGCTCCAAAGTGTGGGGTGGGATTGAAAGGGAAGCTTCTGGTAAGGAAAGAGAACTTGATCTCATTCTTTGAGGGAAGAGAAGGGCTAATTAATAAGATGGTCTTTTAAATAGAAATGCAGATAATTCTGCCCAATTTCATTATTCTAACAACCTCTTTCTCCACTCCCAAAGAAAAATGAACAATTCTTACTAATTTTCATAAACACTGTGCTAAGTAATCAGGAAATAATTAATTTAATCTCTTCATTAGTAATGGGAATGAAATTCCTTAGTGAACAGCCTCCCTTTAATTCAATGATAAGGTAACTATTACTGAAATATTTATTGATATAAAATTAGATCAGAGAGAGATAAAAAGCTTTTTTTCTTAAAAAAAGGTCAAATCTTCTATAAGGTGTAGCTGATTGCTGTCCTTTTTGTCACTGAAACAATACAATTCTAAAAAGTACTAGAACTTTGGAAAATAAGTTTAAATATTATTTTTGTTAAAAACATCAGCCAGTCAACAGCTACTATGTATCTTCTCAGTCACAGCAATAGATTAAATGATATGGAGTGATACAAGTAAAAGGAAAGACTTTCCATCAAGAAAATTATCATGTAATTCAGACTTGCTCAGCAGCAGCTCTCCTGATATTTTGGGATGAATAATTACTTGCTGGGAGGGTTGTCCTGTGCATTGAAGCCAGGGAAGAGGCCAGGGGCATTACCCCTTGCCCCAGCCATAGCAACGAAAACTGTTTTTCAGACATTACCAACTGTTCCCTGGGAAACAAAATCACCTCAGGTTGAGAACAACTGTCTAATTAAAGTATCTAAAGCTCTGAGAAAACCTTGAAGCACATAGTTTTCATGAAAGGGATACACTAATATATCGAATAATAGCTCAGCATCTAAATACGTATCCAAATATATAGCCCTCTAGCTCAATAAGTGGGTGACCTAGTGGTTAAAAACTTTTAACTGTAGAGTCAGATGGCTTAGGTTTAAATGGCTCTACCTTTTATTAATTTCAGGCAAGTTACTTCTCTAAGCCTCAGTCCCCACCTCTTCAAAATGGGGATAATAACAGTACTTACATATAGTTTGTTTTGAAGATGAGACAAAATAATACATAGGAGGGCCTGGAATACCTCTTATCAACTATTAATATTATCATAAGTGGCATTCACATTTTGGTTGAATTGGAGAGACTAAACCTTTGATAAATATTCATGTAGACATTTAGTGAAAAATAACTTTGAATAATTATTTTAGTGATGATGGAAATTTTAAGCATTTCTTATGCATTGGTAGAATGATATTTACATTTTAAATAATGTTTTATAACAAATAATAACACATCTAATCTCATTAGTTTTTTCTTTAGAGTAAAAGGGCACATACTGATCTAAGAATAATTAATCCAGAATGATCAAAATTGAGATGTATCTTAGGAAGTTATTGAAGTTTAAATCCAAAATTTGGGGGGCACCTAGGCAACAATATGAAATAATATATAAAGAAAAAGAAACGGCCGGGCGTGGTGGCTCACGCCTCTAATCTCAGCACTTTGGGAGGCCAAGGCGGGTGGATCATGAGGTCAAGAGATCGAGACCATCCTGGTCAACATGGTGAAACCCCGTCTCTACTAAAAATACAAAAAATTAGTTGGGCATGGTGGCGCGTGCCTGTAGTCCCAGCTACTCAGGAGGCTGAGGCAGGAGAATTGCCTGAACCCAGGACGCGGAGGTTGCGGTGAGCCGAGATCGCGCCATTGCACTCCAGCCTGGGTAACAAGAGCGAAACTCCGTCTCAAAAAAAAAAAAAAAAGAAAAAGAAAAAGAAACAAGGCTGACCATGGATTTCTCCACAGAATCCAATGCCAAAAACCAGTAAATCAATACACAACAGAGCTTCAAAGAAACTGTGAGCCGAAGAATTTATATCCAATAAGCTATTCTCCAAATTTTATGAAGGTTTCAGTCAAACCATTTAAAATGTGCAAAAATTCATGGAATTTAGTTGCCATGATTCCTCCTTAAGAAAACTGCTGGATGACAACTTTCCTTCAGCTGAAATATAGCTGGGGAAAATCTAGCAAAAGAAATGCTGGTAAACCCTGAATGTATTTAATTATAAACTTAAAGAACAAAAGTTTGGAGAGAACTTTTATTTTTATAAAAAGGTCAAAAGAAGGTGATAGGTAAAATAAGTTCTCTGATTGTTTCAGCTTTTATACCTGGAAATCCAAGGATCTCAAAAACAAGTTAAATAATTATATAAAAGTATAATTAAAAGGTAATCAATATAAAAATGTAAACTTCTCAATATCAAAAAAGCTGCATGAGGCAAACTAAATGAAAACAGACCAGAATGTGACAGACTTTTCAAAATAGAAACTATAACATGAACTAACATGACAGAGTCAAGGCCAAGCATCTCTGTCACTTCAGTACATTTGAATGGCCTACACCAATTAAAAGACAAAAACTGAAGCACAAATCAAAACCTAGTTCCAAAACAAAGTGATTCAGAAAGTGAAAATATAAATATAGTCAGCATTATAATAAGAAAGCAAATAAGAAGAAAGCAAGACTTAGAATTTGAACATCTGGCAGAATGGAATTCAGAACTAAAAGCATTAAATAAGACAAAGAAGCATACTTAATAATGGAAAAACGTAAAATTCGCAATGAAGATTCAAGTGCTACAAATATTTATGCACCAACTAGCATAGCTGCATCATAATCAAAGCAGAAATGATAGGCGCTTCAAAGAGAAATACCTAGGAATTCATAAGTAGTAAGAGACTTAAAATCACCTCTCTGAGTTTTTGACAAACTGTGTAGGAAAAAAAATAAGCAAGGTTATAGAATAATAAAATTAAAATCAGTAAATAGAAATCTGATTAATAAATATAAACCCTATAAAAAGAAAATTATACATCATTTCATATGAACATAGACATTCGCAAAAATTAACAACATATTAGACCCCAAAGATAACCTTTGTAAATTCAAAAAAGTAGAAATAATGCAATTAAATAGAAATTCCCTGTAGAAACAGTTTCAGTTTATAAACATATACATATGTGAGATATATTATGGGATATATAGAAATTATATTTATACATACATCTATGTACAAACATATATATGTGAGATATGAGATATACATATTTCCCAATTTTCTAAATGACACCAAATCCATAATTCATACATGAAAAGACTAATAATTTAAAACACCTAAAACAACATTTTAATGTGGCTAAAACTACCACATGGTAAAGATAAAACATAAAGGAAAAAATGGTTTAAAATATTTGCAACAGATATTTCAAATGACTGCTATTTTTAAATTAAAAGGAGCCTTATAATTCCATATGTAAAAGAGCAACAACTCAATTTTAAAAGGCTCTGAACAGTTTGCAGACGAGAAAATAAAAATGGCTCTTGAACATATGACAAGATGCTAAACTTCACTCAAGAAAAATGCAAATTAAAACAAGACTGAGATTATATTTTTTCACTCATATTGGCAACAACTAAAGAATTAGATAACACACTGGGCTGGCAAGAGTGAGGGAATAGGCATTCTGATGCGTTGTGGCTAGGAGGCTAAATTCATACAACCATTTTGGAGAGTGATTTAACAACATCTAGTGTAATTACCAATGTCCTTACCCTCTAACCCAGCAGTTGCACTTCCAGAAATGTATCCTACAGATAGACGTATACTCACATATCTGATATTGTATTTGTACAAAGGTATGCACAGTCACGTAAAAATAGCAAATGTTTGCAAACAACCAAAATGACTATTAATAGAAAAACTGTTATATAAATTTTGGCATATTTATATAATAGAATCAGAAAGAATAAAAATGCACTGATAAGAATGTATTAAAATAGAATGGACTCCAAGATATGATGTTTAAAAAGAGAGGGAAGGAGGAGAGGGAAGGATGGAGAGAAGGAGGGAATGATGAAAGAAGGAAGAAAGGGAAGAACAAAGTAGTATAGAAAAGTGTGTATAAAGTTGGGGTTGGGGAATGGACACACATATTTGTTTATAAACACATTTGCACAAACTGTCTCTGGAAGGATCCATTAGAAATTGGTTAGTTTCTCAGCTGGGAAACAATAGTGGAATAAAGATTTGCCTTTCACTATAAAACCAAAAGGTATATTAACTTTTTTAAAAAAACTATTTTTGAGCCTATAGGTTGGATTTGGCCTGTGATTTGCTAGTCTGTAGTCTCATCAATGGTCATTAAGTCAAAAGGGAGTACTTTATTATAAAATTGCTAACTTTCTGTTTAACTTTACTAGAACCCATATATTTGCATGATTCAGTCAACTTTACCCCAGTATGAACAATTATTGTGATGCAAACACTTTAACTTCTAATGCCTTCAATTCTGAGTCTATTATAAAAATAAAGCATTTCAGTATGTCACAGATGAGATTACTCTGTTGCAAACTAAATTATACAGGGTTTCACTTACAAGCTATCTACTTTTGACTTGATAACTTTATAGTGTAGATGGATTCTTTCAGACTGAAAAAAGTTTTAATCTTTCCTGTTAGAAATTCAGGGAAGAGACAAAAAGAAAAGTTTATTTTGCTCTATTCATTTCTCAAGAGAAACATAAGCTACATTTGCTCATATTTGGGGAAGAGTTTAAAAGCATAAGTGTGGATAAATAGTAAGTAATCATATAAAAGAAGGCAAAAAACTAATCATATCTGACAGCATAATTCCCAAAACAAAGTTTTTCTTTTTATACCAGAAAAGTTAGGGGGAAAAAACCCATCCTGTGTTGACTCCCAAATTGCTCTATAGATTCAAGTCTCTTTTGTCAGTCTCTGTATGGTTCAAACTTCTCAGATATGAAGGCTTTTTGATCTTTGCAAAATGCTTATATTGTGTAGACACATAATTTCTTTATGTATCTCACTCCCAATTAAATTTGTAATGGGTTTTGACCAAATTGATACCTCCTATTTCAAGTAATATTTAGAGCCACGTCTATAGAACATAGTGCAAATAGTATCCACACGTGATCTCATTTTAAAGCTTTTCTTCCCAAAAGACCGATTCAAATTCTCATCACATAAGCTAAAATTACCCAAGGTCTTTATTGAACTATTTATCTATATGCTCTGTGCCATTATTTCATACAAAAAGGTTTTTGGTGAAACAAGAGCATGGTCTCTCAAACCTTGCCTCCTTGGAGGCTGATGATGTGACTTCAAAGCAGATAACAGAATGGACCTAAGAAACAGTGCTAAAATTAAACATTCCTTCCAAATGTTTCGGGCAACCCTAAGCCATGAAATGCCTGCCAACCCCCTGAGAAGATCAACAGAGCAACCACTGGGCATATAAAGCAGAACCGCCCACTGCAAAGACCAGTTAACCAAAGTCCACAATGGGCAATAGGTCTACAGTATAAGCACATTCTTACAGAAGAATGGATTCCCTTTATAACTGTGCCTCTAACTCTGGTAGATGGTTCAGTGAGCAATTAGATCTGCAAAAACTAATACCCACATGCCCCAAACAGATAAGATGGCTTCACATGAATAGAATTAGATTATCACTGAGTTCTTGCCTTTAGGAATCACTTGAGTACTGATATTAAATACAAGCATTCTAGGGTCACCTTGAATAATAAGGCTTTTTCTTTAAAAAATTCAATTCAAATCACAAACATTAAGATTGGTTTTGTGGAAAAAATATTTATTCTTTTACTGACCAGCACATTTATCCATGTCATTTAGTTTGCTTCATTAAATTTAATGCTCATGTATTGTACATTATTTTTAAGAAGAAAAACATGCTCAAGCATTACATGCTCTTCCCAATAAATCCATCAATGTAGTAGTATATACTGTATCTACTTTGCAATTCTGTACTAGGTTAGAATCTCTCTTTCAACAGCAAGTTATTTATCTATTGAAATAAATATCTCCTATGGTATTGTATAATTAAATATTTTTCACAGCTGAAATTACCCAGCCCCCTTGCACAGAATTAACAACCCTTTGTTCATACATATTGCTATGGTTTGAATATCTCCTCCAAGACTCATGTTGAAATTTAATTGCCATTGTGATGATATTAAGAGGTGGGACCTTTAACACATGATAAGATCAAGCGGTTCTGCCCTTGTGAATGGATTAATGCCATTTTCATGAGAGTGGATTAGTTATTGGGAAAGTTCAGCTTTCTTTTTCTTTCTGGTGTGCTTCCTTACAATATGATGTCATCAACCATATTATGAAGCAGCAAGACAGCCCCTCCAAGATGTGACCCCTCAATCTTGGACTTGACAGCCTCCAGCACTGTGAGCCAAATAAATTTGTCTTTAATGAATTACCCAGTCTGTGCTATTCTGTTACAGTATGAGAAAAGGGACTAAGACAGAAAATTGGTACCCGGAAGTGGGGCTGTTGCTAAAACAAATACCTAAAAATGTAGAAATGGCTTTAGAACTGTTTAATGGATAGAGGCTAGAAGAATCTGGAGAAGCAGGCATTTCACAGCATAAGTTTGCCTGAAACACTTGGAAGGAATGTTTAATTTTAGCACTGTTTCTTAGGTACATTCCATTATCTGCTATGAAGTCACACCATCAGGCTCCAAGGAGCTTATACTAATTAAAAACCTAGATTGCTGCAAATGGACCAATAAGAGCAGTTTTTATGAGGGCTCAGAAGAAGAAAAGAGCTGTCGGGAAAGTACTCTTAAAGAGTACTTGAGTAGTAGTGATCAGCATGTTAGTACAGGTTGAGTATTCCTTATCCAAAATGCTTGGGACCAGAAGCATTTCAGGTTTTGAAAATTTTTTGAAGTAATTGCATAAACACAATGAGATTATCTGGGGAATAGGACACAAGTCTGAACATGAAATTTATTTATGTTTTATATACACTTTATACACATACCCTGAAAGTAATTTTATATAGTATTTTAAATAATTTGGAACATGAAACAAAATGTGTACATATTAAACTATTTTATTACCCTTTGTAGGTGTGCTTTTGTGAGGGAATCTGGGTATGAGAAGAAAAATATATTGCAGCTGAAGGGGACTGAGAGGGCCTTTTATCCCTCAGGATGCTGAATAAACCATGTGTTGTGCACCTCAGTTTTGACTGCAATCCTTCACATGAGGTCAGGTGTGAAATTTTTCACTTGTGGCATCATGTTGTTACTCAAAAAGTTTTGAACTTTGGAGCATTTCAGATTTTGGACTTTTGGCTTAGGGATACTTAACCTGTAGAAATATAAACAGTAAAGGCCTGTCTGACTAGGTCTCAGGGAGAAATGGGGAACAAGGTATTGGAAACTGGAGTAAAGGTCATTCTTCCTATATAGTTGCTATTGGCTGAATTGTGTTCATACCTGAGGGTCTGATAAGCTAGGACACCTGGTAGAAGAAATACCTAAGCAGCAAAGCAATCAGGCTGCTGTGTGGCTACTCAATCTCATACAGTGAGATGCAAGATGAAGAAAATGATTAAAAATGGAATTTATAATAATAATTTAAAAAAACAGAACAGAAAGATTAAAAAAATTTATAGCCTAGCCATGTAAAGAATGAAAAGGCATCTTTAGAAGAGCAAACCAAGAGTGTGGCCAAGCAACTATTTGCTAAAGAGATTACCATGGTTAGAAGGGAGCCAAGTGTCTTCATAAAGACAATGGGGATAAGACCCCAAAGGCATTTCAAAGATCTCTAAAGCTGTCCCGCCCAGCAGCAGAATGGTTTTCTGGGTGCCCTCCATGGAACCACTGCCCAGATCCAACTCAGAATCCACACAGTGCTCCTCAACTGCTCCATCTATGGCTCAAGTGAGCCCAGGTGTGACCCTACCTGCCACTCCAGAAGTTACGAGACACAAATGCTTAGCAATACCCATGTGATGCTAATTCTGCAGGAGCACAGAATTCAAGAGTTGTGGAGGCTTAGCCACCTCCATGCAGACTTCAAACAGTTTCATAGATAGCCTGGAGGCCCAGGAAGAGACTTGACACTGGAGCAGAGCCACCACAGAGAGCCCCAGCTACAGCAATGCTAAACCCCAGCTAGGGGTCAGAGCCACCACAAAGAGTCTCCGCTGGGGCAATGCCTAGTGGAGCCATGGAAGTGGGACCAACCCAAGACCACAGAACTGTAGGGCCACCAGTGTGCAACTCCAGCATGGGAGAGCTGCCAACACAAGATGCCAGTCCATGAGAGCTGCTGGGTGGACTGAGCCTAGCAAGACCATAGGAATACGACTTTCTAAGGCTTTGGGTATCCAATTGTCCCCACCCCACCCCTCCACCCCTAGCATGCCCAAGTTGTGTGACAGAATCAACGGAGATTATTCTCCAGCTTTAAGATGTGATTTTTTTCTCCCTGTTGGACTTTGGCTTACTTGGAACTAGTTACCCCCCTTTTCTTACATATTTCTCCCTTTTGGAATGGGAATGTCTATCCTATACCTGTCCCAACAATATATTTTGAAAACAGATAGCTCATTTAATTTCACAGGCTCACAGCTGGAGGGAATTTGCCTCAGGATGAATCATGCCTTGAGTTTCACATATATCTGATTTAGATGGGACTCTAAACTTTGGATTTTTGAGTCTGTGCTAGAACAACTTAAGACTTTTGGGGCTATTAGGATAGAATTAATATATTTTGTATGTCAGAAGGATGTGAGGTGAGTTTGGGGGGACCAGGGATAGAATGCTATGGTTTGAATATTCCTTCCAAAATTGAAGTTGAAATCTAATTGCTATTATGATGGTTCAGTACCCCCCTTATACTCAGAGGATATATATATTCCAAGACCTCAGTGGTTGCCTGAAATCATGAATTGCACCAAACCCTATATATACTATGTTTTTTCCTATGTATACACACCAAGGATAAAGCTTAATTTATAAATTAGGCACAGTAAGATTAATAATAACTAATAAAACAGGACAATTATCCTATAATAAGACATATATGTATATATATATCTCTCTCAAAATATTGTAACTAGAACCACAGAATGTAAAACCAACTATAAGGGAGGACTACTTAAGAGGTGATTAGGTTGTGAAAGCTCCACCTTCCCTCATGAATGGATTAATGCCATTACCATGGGAGTAGGTTAGTTATTATGGGAGTTTGGCCCTCTTTTCCTTTCTGTCTCTCTCACATGTACTTCCTTGCCATGTGATGCCATCCACCATATTGTGACACAGCAAGAAGGCCCTCATCAGATTTGGCCCCTTGATCGTAGACCTCCCAGCCACCAGATTCACGAGCCAAAGAAATCTCTTTTATTTGTAAGTTACTCAGTCTGTAGTATTCTGTTATAGCAGCATAAAACAGACTAAGACATATGTATTATACTGTTTCTCACATTTTCAACAGGTGCTGTTGTTGATAGACCTTCTGTTCTCACCAGATTGGGACTCTCATTTTGAGAGTGGAGAACAGATCTTCTTTATCTTCAAGTAAGCTCCAATGACTTTCACAGAGCCTCCCACATTATAGATGAATGAATAATGAAAACTTGTAGCCAGAGGTTTGTAGTCTTCTCTCTTCTGCCTAATCCCCACAGCAACATTGTGATGTGGGTGGCAAGGCAGAGGGGGTGGAATGTTGAAGCAGTTAATTTCACCTGAGTGCCTCTCAAACTCATAGTCATAGTTCTCTTTTTCCTCTTAAGTTCTATTAAAACTGTAACTTATATATTCACAATATAACTCTCTTCTGAATGTGGCAGGTGCTGCAAAAAAAATGGCAATTAAGATACATTGCAGTTCAATGCAGAAAC
The DNA here is from genome assembly GCF_009761245.1 of Sapajus apella. Lineage (NCBI taxonomy): Eukaryota > Metazoa > Chordata > Mammalia > Primates > Cebidae > Sapajus > Sapajus apella. The sequence continues at coordinate 66,067,853 of NW_022436946.1, read as the reverse complement.
AGGCAGCCTGTGGCAATGAAATTACCAAGTGGCACGTGAGGTCCCTAGTGGTGACACTCTCACACTACCTACTGCATAGCCCTTTTTTATTTATGCCTCATACAGCGCCTCCTCTCTCTCTTCATCTTGCTCTACTCTGATCCTCTTTTTTCTTCCCCCATGCAACTATTTCATTTTCCCTGCTTGCTCTCACAATGGCCCATGAGCTAAAAATATTGCCAGGTAGGGAAAGAAAATGCTTGGTGGAGTGCCACTATTCTCTCACTTGCCCGGGACAAAAATCATTAACTGATTTTTTTTTAACACTTTTACTTGCAATCTCAAAATCCTAAACATTGCTAGAGACAGCCACCACCAATTAATAAGACTGGGCATGGAAGATGACACCTGTTGCAATCTCTGGGAGATTTTTATCATCTTGGCAGTAGAAGGTATTAACTTCAGCCTCAGTATTGAACTGGCAAAAAAAAAAAAAAAAAAAAAAAAAATTTTCTTTTTTTTTGCCCTTGCCCACTCCACTACTGTGATTGACTGGTAGTGGCTCTTCTGGAGCACTGTTTAAGGTGATCAAGGGATAGCATTCTCTCCCAACAAGAAAGAGTGCTATTATGCATTAGTATTGTCTTGCTAAGCAATCAGGAATACAGAGTGGCAACATACATGCTATGTATTTGCCCCATCTGCCTTATTCTCATTTGGTAAATTACTATTCCAATACCCTCAATGCAACCAACAGAGCTTGCAAAGTTTATTTAGTTCATTCAACAATTAGCTGAACTTATATATGAGTTAATTAGAATTGAGTGTGAGCCCAGCATGATGCTAGGCGCTGGACACAGAAAGACAACTAAACATATCAATAATCTCAGGCAACAAATAAAGTCTAGTTTCTAACAAACACAATATGCCATTTGAACTTAAAACCAACCAGTAGACAATATTGTCCATGTTCTTAAAGTTTAAGAAAAAGACTTGGCATTCAAACAGAACCATTCTTTTAAGTCTGATCTTAACCTTGGTTTTGCAAAAGCCTAAGCAAGCCATAAATACTTGCAGGAAATTCCCCAAAGTTTCTTGTTACATTAAAAAGGGAGCTAGGGTCTCTGATATAAGTTCAAATAATTAAATATTCAATGCTGCCACTCCAAAGTGTTTGAGAATTTGTGGATTACAGGCACATTGTATGTGACATCAGTAACAATAGCTGAAATCAGAACAAACGCGGAGAAAATAATAGACTAAGGCAATATAATTCTCCACAGATAGAAGAATATGCCACACAAACACTAACTTTCCATGATGATCAATTCAGGAGAGTTGCAACAAACATAGAAACTGTGACACTGACGCATAAGAACAACTTGTCTGTGTTAAAGATGATCTGTTTCCCTGCAAAAGAATGCAACTTGAGAACAGAGGCAGCGGCAGGGCAAAAACAACAGATCAGAATACTGTACATACAATTTAGCCTTCTGAGTTGAATCATCTTCTGCCATCAGTCTCCACCCCTCTGTCATCGATCATGGTGGTTTCAGGCCCACCACCCTTCAGAGCATTAGGCTGCTGATGTTTTTTTAGATCTCAAAACTTTGTTTGCCTCTGACATCGATTACATCAGTACACTTTTGTTTGTTTATTTGCTTGGACTATATTTCTATATAGGTTTCAGAACAGGCTCCAAGTTTTTAAGTTTTTAACTAGATATATGCAACATATTAAATACATAAATTTTAACTAGATACATCCCAATATGAAAAAGGAAGATAGTATATTTTTTCCCCAAACTAGTCAAATAATCCAATAATTGGTCTATTTTTCAGCTGCTGCTTTCTACTCAAAGGTGAGGCAGGTACCCATCCACCCAACCATCCCCAGTTATTGAAGTAAAACAGAGTCACATGACAGATAAACATATTCATTGGTGATATATTTATCAAGGTGTGGTCTATAGACTGCCCAACTCAAAATCTACCTGAGAAACATTAAAACGTAGATTTCTAGAGCTATCAAGAGCCCGCCAAATCTGTATTTTAGCAAACTCACCAGATAATTTCTAAAGGGACTTAAGTATGAGGAGCCCTGCCATTCCAGGGTAATTGCTAAATGGCAAAGGGCCTTTTCTATCTAGTCCCTAAAAGCATTTAAAATACATCAGTCAAACCAGTCACATCTGTGCAAAAGTATTAGGGTAATTCAAGGTCCAAATCACTGGAAATTCTCCTAAGGTCGGTATGAAGCTCCCACCCTCAGCCTAATCGGTCCGGAATAGTCCTGCTCTCTGAGTGCACAAAGCATCGGAAGCCATGTATCTCAGTGATGAAGTGACTCTACAAATATTTATGCATTGGGTAAAAATCCTCAAACCTCATATAGGTCTCTTTCTAACCAGGTGCCCACCTTCACTGGACAGGTAGTGCCTCTGGCCACCTGCCTTGCTATTATTTATTGACTGATATTACTGGCTCAGAAGGGCAGCTGCAAGTGAGTCACAGAGGAATTTTTGCAACATCTCTGGCTGGTGCTGCTCATGGTGCAAGTACCCATAATTCCTCTGGTTGCCATCGATCAATGGCAGACACAACAAAAAATACTAACCAGGCAAGTTTAAAGTTCAAACATGGCTACTGAGGGACAGCAAGGCCATACACTGATTCCCCAGTTCCTTTTTAAGAAAGGAAACCTCAGAGATAAATACAGAAAATCATTCTCTTACTATTTTCAAATATCTAACCTTTAACTTTGTTTAACTTTAATAATTGCCTGAGTTGAGACTGCTTCTAAAGACAAGTTCAAGTTGAATACTAAGTTCCTCACTTGATTTTATTCAGCATAGATTTCCTTTTAGAGAAGTTATTTTGATTCAGACACACTAAATTCACATCATACATTTTACCACAAAAAAAATCCCCCATGCTAATGCTGGTACAGAATAAAAACACTTGTATTTGTGAATTCCAGAAGAATTTGTAAGCCCCCCTGGTACTTGTATTATGCTTCCAGCAAATATACTTCTACCAAGGGCATATGGAACATGACTTTGTACAGAAATCTTATTTTGCAGTACCACACAAGCATGAAAGACCAGAACAGTGAAAGAACTGAAAACTTAGAGATAAAAGTAACTGGAAATTATCTATTCTACAGTCCTCATTTTGCAGTTAAAGAAGGTGGATTCTCTAGAGCGAACTCAGTTTCCTTCCAGCCCTGAAACTGGTTTTTGATTCATACAGCAGAGGTTCTAGGTGCCCAGAATTATCATTTCACCAATCAGGGTTCCTATATCCAACCAGTTTTCTATGGCAGCCCTTCCTAAGGGTTCCCACATCTCCCTTCTCTGGCCACAGAACATACTGAGTTTATGCATGAGTGGGAAGAAGGTGCTGGAAATGTAATGCTAATGACAGAAGAATTTAGATTATTAACTAGCTTCTCACTCTTAGGTGGGACAACCCTTAAGTGTGCTTTACACCATCTCTCAGAGGTCAGGTAAAGCACCTGCTGACACACCCTGTGGGAGCTTCCCTGACCCATTTCACTTTCCTACCCATGTTCACTGAATACTTACCCCTACTGGCACTCAAATCCTGGCCTTGGAGTGTTCTACTGGGGAAGTCCACCCTAACACAAAAGGTCCCAAAGCTACGGTAGACAGGGAAGACCAAGCTAGTTTGGTTTTGCAAACTTTAAGGATATTTAAAAAAAACAGTTGGGAGCAGTGGTTCATGACTATAATCCTAGCACTTTAGGAGGCCAGAGTAGGAGGATCACTTGAGCCCAGGAGTTCAAGAACAATCTGTGCAACAAAGCAAACTCCTGCCTCTACAAAAAAAATTAAAATTTTTAAACTTTTAAAACAAATAAATAAAAATTAGCCAGGCAAGGTGTCTTGCATCTGTTGTCCCAGCTACTCAGAAGGCTGAAACAGGAGGATGACTTAAGCCCAGGTGTTTAAGGCTGCAGTGAGCTATGATCATGCCACTGCACTCCAGCCTGGGCAACAGAACAAGACTTTGTCTCCAAAAAACAGATAAATATATTAGATCATGTCATGGGAACCTAGAAGAATAAGTAAACAGTCTGTTTCAAATGGTATGAGACATGTTCATCCAATTCTTAACAAGAGCCACGTTTTCAGAACCTTTGTTTCAATTCAATCAGACAGTTATTCAGAACTGAATATAAATCAGGCTTAAACCTGATTTAACAAGCAATTTTGAGGTAAAACTAAAAAATCAACCATATTTATTCAAAAGCCAAAAGTAGTATTTGGCATACTTGCCTTATGAAATGAGGACAAAACATAGCAATTCTGTAAATATCTTCAGAATTAGGAGGAGAAGCAGGGAAAGATGACTGAAGAGAAGCCTCTAGTAATCATTTTCCCCTCAAAAGCACCAAATTGAACAACTGTTCACACAAAAATCACCCCAATAAGAACCAAAAATCAGGTGAGTGATCACAGCACCGGGTTTTAATATCATGTTATGGAAAGAAGCACTGAAGAGAGTAGGAAAGTCTCCACTTGCCAATACCACCCTCTCCTATTCCCCAGCAGTGGCCTCATGACATGGAGAGCAAATCTGTGTGCTCAGAGGAGGGAGAGAGCAGAGCTTGTGGGAATTTGCACTGGAACTCAGTGCTGCCCTGTCACAGCAGAAAGCAATACTGAGCAGAACTCAGCCAGACAAAGGGAGCATTTAGACCAGCACTAGCCAAAGAGGAATCACCCATCCCCGTGGTTAGAACCTGAGTTCTGGGAAGCCCTGCCACCACAGGCTAAAGTGCTCTGAGGTTCTAAATAAACTTGAAAAGCAGTTTAGGCCTTAAGGACTCCAATTCTTGAGCAAGTCCTGGTGCTGTGCTGGGATCAGAGCCAGTAGACTTGGGGTACATACAACATAGTAAGACTCTAGCCAAGGTAGCCAAGGGAGTGTTTGTGTCACCCCCTCTCCAACCCTAGGCAGCACAGCCCACAGCTCCAGAACAGACTCTCTTTCTGCTTGAGGAAAGGAGAGGGGAGAGTAAAGAGGGCTCTGTCTTACAATTTAGATACTGGCTCAGCCACAGTAGAATAGGGCGCCCATCAGAGTCCTAAGGCCCCATTCCAGGACCTAGCTCCCAAATAACATTTCTAGACACTCTGGGTCAGAAGGAAACCTTCTGCCTTGAAGGAAAGGATGCAGTTGTGGCAGAATTCATCAACTGCTGACAAAAGAGCACTTGGGCCCTGAATACTCAGCAGTGGTAGCCATGTAGTACTCACCACAGACCTTGGGTGAGACTCAGAGCTGTGTTGACTTCAGTGATGACCCAGCACATTTCTACTTGTAGTGGCTATGGGGAGAGACCCCTTCTGCTTGAAGAAAGGAGGGAGAAGAGTAAAAGAAACTTCATCTTACCGTTTGGGTACCAACTTGGCAACAGTGCAGTACAAAACTAAGTGGGCTTCTGGGGTCTCTTATTCTAGGCCTCGGTTTCTGAAACTATTGTTAGCCAGAGGGATGCCCACTGCCCTGAACGGAGAAACTCCAACCCAGAGCATTCACCACAGGCTGATGGAATAGCCCTTGGGCCTTGAGTGAACATCAGGAATAGCAAGGCAACACTCACTGCAGGCCTGGGGTAGTGGTGACCATGGGGAGAAACTCTTCTGCTTGTGGAAAGGAGATAGAAGAGTAGGAAGGATTTTGTCTTCATGGTTTGGGTATCAGCTCAGCCACAGTAGAGTACAGTACTAGGTAGATTCATAAGTTTTCCAAATCCAGGCCCTGGCTCCTGGATGGCAACTCTTAACCTGCCTGGAGCTGGGGGGACCTCGCCTCCATGAAGGGAAGAACACAAGCCTAACTGCATTCACCATCTGTTGTTTGTAGAGCCCTAGGGCGTTGACAGAACATAGGTGATAGCCAGGAAGTGGTCACTGTGGGCCTTGGGAGAGACCCAGTGCTGTGGTGGGTTTGGATCTGACCCAGCACAGTCCCAGTGGTGGTAGCCACAGCAGTGCTTTTGTCACTCCTCCCCCACCTCCAGGCAGCTCAGCACAGAGAGAGAGACTCCATTTGTTTGGGTGAAAGGAGGGGAGAAGAATCAGAATCTCTGCATGGTAATCCGGGGAACTCTTTAGGATCATATCCAAGACCACCAAGGTGATACCTCTTCAAGTCTGCAAGAACCACAGCATTACTGGGCTTGGGATGCCCACTAATGAATATATGGCTCCACTGAGCAAACATGAAGATGATAACATCCAAGTTCCTTCAAATATCTGGAAATTCTTCCCAAGAAGGATGGGTACAAACAAACTTAGATTGCAAAGACTACAAGAAATACCTAACTCTTCAATGCCCAGACACCAACAAACATCCACAAGCATCAAGACCATCCAGGAAAATATGACATCACCAAATGAACTACATAAGGCACTGGTGATCAATCCCAGAGACAGAGACATGTGACCTTTCAGAAAATTCAAAATAGCAGTTTTGAAGAAATTTAGTAAAACAAGATAACACAGAGAAGGAATTCAGAATCCTAGCAGATAAATTTAACAAAGAGGTTGAAATAATTTTTAAAAATAAAATAGAAATTCTGGAGCTGAAAAATACAATGACATATGGAAGAATGCATCAGAATCTCTTAACAGCAGAACTAATCAAGGAGAAGAAAAAATTAGTGAGCTTGAAAACAGGCTATTTGAAAATGCACAGTCAGAGGAGACAAAAGAAAAAAGAATAAAAAGAATGAAGCATGCCTACAAGATCTAGAAAATAGCTTCAAAGGGGCAAATCTAAGAGTTACTGGCCTTAAACCATTTCCCATTTGCCCAAGAATACTCTTGTCTGTAATCATATATATTTCTGTTACATTAGGATTAGAGCTATGTTCTATTTAGAAATAACTCCAATAACAGTTTTATATTTTATTTTCACATTGTAAATCAGTCAGATTTGCTTCCGCCTCAAAGAGTATGTTTATGTAAAATTAAATGAGCACTTGGCATCGAGCCACACTTCTTTTTCCTAACCAGGAAATGGGTTAAAGAGGAGACTAAGAAAGAGATCAAGGGAGAAATTTTATTCAAAAGAATAATAAGAGAACAGCTTAAACCTAGAAAAACACAAAAATATTCAAGTGTGCTCAGAGGAGGGAGAGAGCAGAGCTGGTGGGAATTTGCACTGGAACTCAGTGCTGCCCTGTCACAGCAGAAAGCAATACTGGGCAGAACACAGCCAGCCAAAGGCAGCATTTAGACCAGCACTAGCCAGAAAGGAATCACCCATCCCCGTGGTTAGAACCTGAGTTCTGGGAAGCCCTGCCACCACAGGCTAAAGTGCTCTGAGGTTCTAAATAAACTTGAAAAGCAGTTTAGGCCTTAAGGACTCCAATTCTTGAGCAACTCCTGGTGCTGTGCTGGGATCAGAGCCAGTAGACTTGGGGTGCATACAACATAGTAAGGCTATATATTTCATTGTGGTCACAGATGATCCTTGATCTAAATTCAAATATTTTTGAAAATTTTAAGACTTTTTTTTGTGACCTAACATATTGTCTATTCTTTTAGCAATTCTTGTAGGACAGTCCTGATGTTGATGAAATCCCTCAGCTTTCTTTGTCTAGGAAAGTCTTAATTAAATCTGCTTGGTGTTAATCATATAACACCAAGCATTAAATCTGCTTGGTGTTAATCATATAACACCAAGCAGATTTAACCCAAATAAGACTACCTCAAGACACTAAATAATCAGACTCCCATAGGTCAAGGATAAAGAAAGGATCGTAAAAGCAGCAAGAGAAAAGAAATAAATAACATACAATGGAAGTCGAATATGTCAGTCAGTAGACTTCCCAGAGGAAACCTTGTAAGCCAGGGGACAGTGGCATGACACATGTAAAGTGCTGAAGGAAAAATTTCTATCCTGAAATAGCACATCCAGCAAAAATATCCTACAAACATGAAGGAGAAATTAAGACTTTTCTAGACAAAAAAAGCTGAGGGATTTCATCAACATCAGGACTGTCCTACAAGAATTGCTAAAAGAATAGACAATATGTTAGGCCACAAAAAAAGTCTTAAAATTTTCAAAAATATTTGAAATTATATCAAGGATCATCTGTGACCACAATGAAATAAAACTAGAAATCGATAACAAGAATAATTGTGGAACTATACAAATACGTGAATATTAAATAATATGCTCCTAAATCACCAGTGATCAATAAAGGAATTAAGAAGAAAGTTTAAACATTTGTTGAAACAAATGATCATGAAAATACAACATACAAAAACGTATGGGATATAGCAAAAGCAGTACTAAGAGGAACTTTTTTTGAGACGGAGTCTCACTCTGTGGCCAGGCTGGAGTGTAGTGGCACATTCTCGGCTTACTGCAACCTCCGACTCCATGGTTCAAGCAATTCTCCTGTCTCAACCTCCCAAGTAGCTGGGATTACAAGCACACGCCACCATGCCCAGCTAATTTTTATATTTTTAGTAAAGACAAGGTTTCACGTTGACCAGGATGGTCTTCATGTCCTAATCTCGTGATCCATCCACCTCGGCCTCCCAAAGTGCTGGGATTACAGGCATAAGAAGAGGAACATTTATAGCAATATGCACCTACATCAAAATAGTAGAAAAACTTCAAAGAAACAACCTAACAATGCATCCCAATGAACCAGAAAAGCAGAAGCAAACCAAACCCAAAATTAGTAGAAGAAAATAATAATGATTGAAGCAGAAGTAAATAAAATTGAAATAAAATAATAATACAAAGATCAACAAAATAAGAACTTAGTTTTTTGAAACGATAAACAAAATTGACAAACCTTTAGCCAGACTAAGGAAAAAGAGAGAGAAAATTCAAATACATAAAATCAAAGATGAAAAAAGAAACTTTACAACTGATACCATAGAAATTCAAAGGATCATAACAGGCTACTATAAGTAACTATATGCCAGTAAATTGGAAAGCCTAGAAGAAATGAATAAATTTGTAGACACAAACAACATACCAAGATTGAACCATTAATAAATCCAAAACCTGAATAGACTAAGAACAAATAATGAGATCAAAGCTGTAATTCAAAGTCTCCCATCAAAGACAAGCCCAAGAACCAATGGCTTCTCTGCCGAATTTTAGCAAACATTTAAAGATGAACTAACACCAACTCTACTCAAGCTATTCTAAAACATAGAGGAAGAGTGAACACTTTCAAACTCATTCTACAAGTCCAGTATTACCTGATAGCAAAACCACACAAAGACATGCCAAAAAAGAAAACCGCAAGCCAATATCCCTGATAAACAATGAAACAAAGATCTTCAACAAAATACTAGTGAACTGAATCCAACAACACATCAAAAAAATAAAACACCATAATCAAGTGGGATTTCTCCCAGGGATGCAAGACTGGTTCAACATATGCAGATCAATAGATATGATACATCATATCATAGAATGAAGTACGAAATCATATGATCATTTTAATTGACCATCAAGAAGGACTTGATAAAATTCTACATCCCTTTATGATTAAAAGAAAAAATTTAAAAACTAAGTATAGAAGGAACGTATCTCAGCACAATAAAAGCCATATATAATAGACCCACAGCTAATATCATACTGAATGGGGAAAAGCTGAAAGCCTTTCCTCTAAGATCTGGAACATGAGAAGTCTGCCCACTTTCACCACAGTTACTCAACATAATACTGAAATTCCTAGATAGAGCAATTGGACAAGAGAAAGAAATAAACAGCATCCAAATTGGGAAGGAAGAAGTCAAATTATCCTTGTTGGCAGATGATATAATCTTATATTTAGAAAAACCTAAAGACTTCAGTGAAAAACTATTAGAACTGATAAACAAATTCAGAAGTTGCAGAATACAAAATCAACATACAAAAATCAGTAGCATTTCTACATGCCAACAGTGAACAATGTGAAAAAGAAATCTCATTTGCAACAGCTACAAATAAAACAAAATACCCAAAATTAACTTAAGAAGTGAAACTTCTCTACAATGAAAACTATAAAACATCATTGAAAGAAATTGAAGAGGACACAAAAAATTGGAAAATATTCCATGTTCATGAATTGGAAGAATCGATATTGTTAAAATATCCATACTACCTAAAGCAATCTAAAGATTCAATGTAATCCCTATCAAAATACCAATGTTATTTTTCACAGAGATAGAAAAAATCCTGAAATTTATATGAAACCTCAAAGGCTCAGAATAGCCAAAGATATCTTAAGCAAAAAGAACAAAACTGGAGGAATCACACTACCCGACTTCAAATAATACTAAAAAGCTATAGTAGCCAAAACAGCATGGTGGAGCATAAAAACAGACACATAGACCAATGGAACAGAATAGAGAATCCAGAAGCAAATACATTCATCTATAGTGAACTCATTTTTTACAAATGTCCTGAGAACATACATTGAGAGAAAGACAATCTCTTCAAAAAATGGTGCTGACAAAACTGGATATCCATATGCAGAATCAAATTACATTTCCGTCTCTTACCATAAACAAAAGGCAAATTACACTGGATCAATAATATAAGACCTCAAACAATGAAACTGCCACAAGAAAACATTAGGGAACTCTACAGGACATTGGACTGGGCAAAAATTTCCCACAAGCATAGGCAACCAAAGCAAAAATGTACAAAAAAACCGCATCAATTAAAAAGTTTCTGCATAGCAAAGGAAACAATCAACAAAATAGACAACCCACTGAATGGGAGAAAATGTTTGCAAACTACCCATCTGAAAAGAGATTAATAATCAGAATATACAAGAAGCTCAAACAACTAATTAGGAAAAAAAACCCTAATAATCAGATTTTTTAATGGGCAAAAGATCTGAATAGACATTTCTCAAAGGCATACAAATGGCAAATAGGTTTATGGAAAGGGGTTCAACATCACTGATCATCAGAGAAACGCAAATCAAAACTACAGAGAGATATCATCCCAACCCAGCTAAAATGGCTTTTAACCAAAAGACTGGCAGCAACAAATGCTGGAGAGGATGTGGAGAAAAGGAAACCTCTGTATACAGTTGGTGGGAATGTAAATTAGTACAACCACTATGGAGAACAGATTGGGGGTTCCTCAAAAAACTAAAAATAGAACTATCATATGATCTAGCAATCCCACTGCTACATATGTACCCAAAAGAAAGGAAATTAGCATATAGAAGAGATATCTGCTTTCCCATGTTTATTGCAGCTCTATTCATAATAGCCAAGATTTGGAAGCAACCTAAGTGTCCATCAACAGATGAATGGACAAAGAAAATGTGGTACATATACACAATGGACTACTATTTGGCCACAAAACAACGAATGAGATCCTTTTATTTGCATGCAACAACATGGACGGAAATGGAGAACATAATGTTAAGTGAAATAAGCCAGGCACAGAAAGACGAACTTCACATGTTCTCACTTACTTGTAGGAGCTAAAAATTAAAACAATTGAAACTCATGGAGATAGAAAGTAGAATGGTGGTTACCAAAGGCTGGGAAGGGTACTTGGGCAGGATGGGGGAAGGGAGCATGGTCAATGAGTAAAAACATAGTTTGATAGAATGAGTCAGAGTTATTATAGTATTTGATAGTACAACAAGGTGACGACAGTCAACAATAACTTATTGCACATTTAAAAACAACTAAAAGAGTATAATTGGATTGTTTGTAACACAAAGATAAATGCTTGAGATGATGGATACCTCATTTACCCTCATGTGATAATTATACACTGTATGTCTGTATCAGAATATCTCATGCACTCCATAAATATATATACCTACAATGTACCCACAAAAATTAAAAATTAAAAAAATAAATAGAATTAATATTTGGTCTGAATAAGCTCAGTTTCTGTATTTGCGGCACTATATTTCTGTTTTGTTGTAACTAAGACAGTTTTTCACCTAAATTTTATTAAATTTGTATTGGGTTAACCCTAGAAATATTTTTTTTAAAGTTCACCTTTATCTTATATTTTTACTTCACTGGTATTTGGTAATGCTTTAGTCTCTGAAGCAATACATAATCTTTATTAAAATAGGTTTTGTCTATAAGTTATAGGTTTTCAAAACGCAGACTTGTCTCCCTTCAATTGTTGTTTTAATGGATATATAAAGACATAAAGGAAAACTTTAAATTAGAGCCTCTGCTTCACTGAGTCCAAGGTCACTCAAAAATTAATTTAGGATGAAAAACATAATACCGTGGTATATTGGTACTTTTTTCCAAAGAAAATATACTGTGTCTCTAAAATAGTCATTGCTTGCTACAGCAACGCTGTTGGGAAAAAATTTTTTTAAGTATCTGTGTTTTCCAGAACAAGCTAAGATGCTAAGACTCCAAGTGAGCAAGTTATTTAAATCAAACCACTCAGTGAGCCAAAGATAAGAATGAAAACAGGCTACAGGACCCCCTAATTCCAAATTACGTTGTGTAGGTTAAAATTTGCTTATTTAATCTCACTGCTGAGCAGAAGTGGATTTAACCTGAATCCACTGAAGCTTAAACTCCAGATCCCCACATATGCATACATCCTTTCAGAGCCCTGGAACCAGAACCCAATTACCCTCGCTTAGTGCATGACTCTGTAAAAATCACAAAAGTGCACACTGAAACCTACTTCACTCTGACTTTAAAGAGGATTCCTCAAATTTCTTAAGCTTCAGATTCTGCAAAACAGGAATTCCTTCCTGTGATGCGTGTATATTAAAATCTACCTCTGTTTCTCAGCTGATTACTTACCCCTACAACTCACAATCCAACCAAAACATTTTGTCTTTCAGAAGAGATTTTTTAGTCCAAAATTAACTCAGTCCTCACAGCATCTTCCCAACTAACAACTTCACTAATCCATGGTCTTCCAGAAGGTATTTTACAATTACTCTGAACCTTTGTGAGAAACTTAGAAAGCTTTAGTGCATCAATGAGCAGTTAACATCTGTGGATTCCTACTGAGATCTGAGGTTTAAACCAATTAGTGGTAACCAGGAGCTTTGCAATGAGCTTTCATACAGAACAAGCATATGTTGATGTTTGAAATTAAACACATACTCTCCTGTAGAGAATGTCCACACAGCATTCTCCTTCTTTGGCTCATGTAATTATCATTACATATTTTGCTCCAAGAGTGATTATGGGACTCACAGAAACAGAGTCCCAAAAGAAAATATTTCTATGTAAGAAACCATACTCTTTGGGCCGGGCGCGGTGGCTCATGCCTGTAATCCCAGCACTTTGGGAGGCCGAGGCAGGTGGATCACAAGGTCAAGAGATCGAGACCATCCTGGTCAACATGGTGAAACCCCATCTCTACTAAAACTACAAAAAAATTAGCTGGGCATGGTGGCGCGTGCCTGTAATCCCAGCTACTCAGGAGGCTGAGGCAGAAGAATTGCCTGAACCCAGGAGGCGGAGGTTGCGGTGAGCTGAGATCGCGCCATTGCACTCCAGCCTGGGTAACAAGAGCGAAACTCCATCTCAAAAAAAAAAAAAGAAAGAAATCATACTCACTCTTTGAATCCCATTATTTTGTGGACTTCTATTCATGTAGTTCTTTTTATCTGTTTCATTGCAAGCCTCCACACCTTGCTCTTCATTCTCCACTCCCAGATCCCAGCCAAAATACTAAATAAAAAGAAATGAGCCTAAAATAATGCCCAGACACTGTAGTGGTACAATCCTTTTAGGCTAAAAGTTAGCCATGAAGAAGAGATGGCAACTCACCCTTATCTCCAACTCCTGAAATTCTAAATAATGTTGCCCAGTTTGTCCATTCTAGTTTCATTAATAGTAATAACAGCTAGCATTTATCAGGCTAGGACTATGTTCCAGACACTACACTAAGTACTTGAGTAGAATGCATTATCTCATTTAACCAACCCAATAACAACAGAGGGTACTCTTGAATGTCTCTTTATAAATAAGAAAACTGAAGCACAACAAGGTTAAGCGATTTTCCTAGAGTTAACTTTTGGTGACGACCATCTTTCTTTCCTAGGAATGCTCAGTCCCAGCCTCTCTCAAGGGGTGTGACTTAGGCTGGCCAGTTAAAGAATTCCATTCCTCTAGCCACAGTGATTAATTCAGGGATGGGCATTGTATTAGTTTTCTACTGCTGCATAACAAACAACCACAGACATAGAAGGCTAAAACAATACCACCAGTTTATCAGCTCATAGTTCTAAGGACCAAAAGTCCAGGCACAGCATGGGTGCCTTCTCTGCACAGAGCATCATAAGACTAAAATCAAGGTGTCAGCCAGGATGCATTCTCATCTAGATGCTCCAGGACTGAAATCTGCTTCCAAGTTCATTCTTGTTCAATTCCTTGCCATTGTTGGACTGAGGTCCCATTTTCTTGCTGACTGTCAACCAGAGGCCACTCTCAGTTGCTAGTGGCTGCTCACATTCTCTGCCACAAGGCCCCCTTCACCTTCAAGCCAGCAGATGTGTTGAATTCTTCTCATACTTTGTATCTCTGATGTCACCATCTCTGACCTGTAGACCCAGATTTAAAGGGCCCAATTTCTCTAGCTTAAGAGCAACTGATTTGAGATCTTGGTTATATCTATAAAATCCTTTTTCAGCAACACCTAGATTAGTGCCTGATAAAATAACTGGGAAAAAAGGTGTTATGGACACCAGGGGCTGGGAATTTTCAGCACTGTCTTAGAATTCTGCCTCCCACAGGCATATAAATAAACCAAGCTAGGCTAGTCAGTATCTCTTTACAAATAAGTCTTCTCTCTTCTCTGAGCTCACTAACTGTATGCACGACATATGGCTGGAGCTTTGAGATGGAGAGAGCATGACTGCAAATAAAATTAAAACAGAAGGAAGAAAAGTTGAAAAAGAAGACGCTGATAACTAGTCTCTGGATGCAGCAGCTTGAGTTAGCCTTCTGTTGTATGAAATTAAAGAGTTCTGACCATCACAACTTTCTCACTCCAAAGCTCAAGCTCTTAGCTACTAGGAAATGTTTCACTTTCTTTGACTAGGCTTTTGTATTCTAAGTGTTATTTTTATAAGTCTTTTGCACATTTATATAAAAAAACAAGCCAGCACTGTCAATCCTTATTTTTCCTTCCTATGATTATTTAAATATTCAAACATAAGAAAGCTCTATCAATTACAGACAAGCATTTTTTAAAATGATAGTTAAACATCAGGGGAAGCTGAGTGAGGGCACACACAAACTCTCTGTACTATTTCTGCAACTTCAGTTAAGTCTTAAATGATTTTAAAATTAAAGGTTATATTTTAAAAGTCCATTGATAGTCAACTTGCTTGGGCATCAAATTAAGTCAACCATACTGCTTTGCTATACATTTATAAAATATATTTTTCTGTTTTGAGGTAAAATATACAAGATGAAGAAGCAGGGACCAACTATGCAAGAAACTGTGTATAGTCCTCCAAACTGAAAAGGTCTAAAAGTAAAAATATTAAATATATTGTATATAATATACAATGCAAATATTAGGTGTACTGATATCTAAAAAGTGTGCCATCATTCTTACTGATGTCATTTGTTACTACTGACAATGTTGAAAGCATCAATAGTTTTCTCTCTCCTGTAATCTTTTCTTCCTTAATTATCATTGTTTTGGGGGTTTTTTGTTTTTTTATTTTTTCTGAGACAGTCTTGTCTATTGCCTAGGCTGGAGTACAGTGGTGCAATCTTGGCTCACTGTAACCTCGACCTCCCAGGTTCAAGTGTTTCTCCTGCCTCAGCCTCCCAAGTAGCTGGGATTACAGGCATGCACCATGACACCTGGGTAATTTTTGTATTTTTAGTAGAGATGGGGTTTTTCCACGTTAGTCTGGTCTCAAACTCCTGACCGAAGGTTATCTGCCCACCTTGGCCTCCCAATGTGCTGGGATTACAGGAGTGAGTCACCACATCCAGCCTTTAATTATTGTTATAGGCTGAACTCAGTCCCTACCCCAACTCCAAAATTTACCTCACAGTTGACTGTATTTGAGGACTGGGTATTTAAAGAGACAATGATAGTTAAATGAAATGATTGATGGGTCTTCATCCAACTAGACTGGCATCATTATAAGAAAAGGAGATTAGAACATATACATAGAAAGAAGATCGGGTGAAGATATGGGGGGGAAATTGCCATCTACAAGCTAGGGAGAAAAGGAAAGAGGGCTTAGAAGAAATCAACCCTGTTGACACCTTGATCTTGGATTTCTAGCACCTACAACTATGGGAAAATAAATTTCTGTTGTTTAAGTCACCCAGTCTGTGGTACTTTGTTATGGCAGCCCTAGCAAATTCATACAGATTAGTATGATATTAAATAAGGTACAGGCATATCTCATTTTATTGTGCTTCACTTTACTGTTCTTTGCAGATACCGCATTTTTTACAAATTGAAGGTTTATACCAACCATGCATCAAGCAAATCTATCAGCGTAAGTTTTCTAATAACGTGCTCACTTCATGTCAATTGTGTCACATTTTGGTAATTCTTGCAATGTTTCAACCTTTTTCATAGGGTGACCTGTGGTCAGTAATCTTTGATACTACTATTGTAATTGTTTTGGAGTGCCATGAGTCACACCCATTCTCCCTCTCTTCAGGCTTCCTTATTGCCTGAGATATATCAGTATTGAAGCTAGGATAATTAATAACTCTACAATGGCCTTTAAGTGTTTAAGTGAAAGGAGGAGTTACTTTAAATCTCTTACTTTAAGTCAAAAGCTAGAAATGATTAAGCTTAGTAAGGAAGGCATGCCAGAAGCCAAGATAGGCTGAAAGGTAGATCCCTTACACCAAACAGTTATCCCAGCTGTGAATGTAAGGAAAAAGTTTTTGAAGTAAATTTTAAGTGCTATTTCTTTCTCCATGTTAGCATTAAGACTGTTTCTCTTTCTTATCACTTGATAAGAGAAACAGCCTTAATGCTAATATGGAGAAAGTTTGTGTGGTCTGAATAGACAATCAAACCAGCCACAACATTCCCTTAACCCAAAGCCTAATCCAGAGTAAGGCCCTGACTTGCTTCAATTGTATGAAGGCTAAGAGAGTTGAGGAAGCTGCAAAAGAAAAGTTGGAAGCTAGCAAACATTGGTTCATGAGGCTGAAGGAAAGAAGCCATCTCCATAACATAAAAGTATAAGGTGAAGCAGCAAGTGCTAGTATAGAAGCCACAATAGGTTATCCAGAAGATCTAGCTATGATCACTGATGAAGGCAGTTACACTGAACAACAGATTTTCAATGTGGACATAACAGCCCTCTATCGGAGAAATATTTCAGCTAGGACTTTCATAGCTAGAGAGAAGTCAATGTCTGGCTTCAAAGTTTCAAAAAACAGGCTGACTCTCTTATTAGACTAATGCAGCTGGTGACATGAAGTTGAAGACAGTGATCATTTAACATTCTGAAAACCCTAGAGCCCTTAAAAATTGTGTGAAATCAACTCTGCCTGTTCTGTATAAATGAAACAATGAAGCCTGAATGACAGCATATCTGTTTACAGCATAGTTTACCAAATACTTGAAGTCCACTGTTGAGACCTACTGCTCAGAAAAAAAACCAAAGATTTATTTCAAAATATTACTGTTCATTAACAATGCACCTTGTCACCCAAGAGGTCTGATAATAGAGACACATAAAGAAATTAATGTTTTTATGCCTGCTAACAGAACATCCCTTCTACAGCATATAGAGCAAGGAGTGATTTCAACTTTCTAGTCTTATTATTTAAGAAATAGTTTGTAAGGCTGTAGCTGCCATATACAGTGATTACTCTGATGAATCTGGGCAAAGTAAATTGAACATCTGCTGGAAAGGATTCACCATCCTAGATGCCATTAAGAACATCTATGATTCTCAATGAGTGGTCAAAATATCAACCTTAACATGAGTTTGAAAGAAGCTGATTCCAACTGTCATGAATGACTTTGAGGGGTTCAGGATTTCGATGGAGGAATTTACTGCAGCTGTGGTGGAAATACCAAGAGAACTAGAATTAGACATGGAGCCTGAAGATAGGACTGACTTGCTATAATCTCATGATAAAACTTGAATGGATGAGAAGTTGCTTCTTATGGATGAGCAAAAAAGTGGTTTCTTGAGATGGAATCTACTCCTGGAGACAATGATGCTGTGAATATTGTTGAAATAATAATAAATAATTTAGAATATTACATAAACATAGTTGGTAAAGCAGCAGCAGTTTTGAGAAGACTGACTCCGATTTTGAAAGAAGTTCTACTGTGGGTAAAATGCTATCAAACAGTAGCACATGCTACAGGTAAATCTTTTGTGAAAGGAAGTCAATCAGGGCTCCCCAGTACCTGGGACCACAGGCAGGCACCACCACACCTGGCTTTTTTTTTTCTTTTTTGTATCTTTTGTAGATATGCGGTCTGCTTATGTCATGTTGTCCAGACTGGACTCAAAATCCTAAGCTCAAGCCATCCACCCGCCTCTACCTCCCAAAATGTTGGGATTATAGGCATGAGCCACCATGCCCGACCTTCATTGCTGTCTTATATTAAGGAATTGCCACAGCCACCACAACTTTCAGCAACCACCACCCTAATCAGTCATCAACATTTAGGCAAGACCTTCCATTGGCAAAAAGATCAGGACTCACTGAAAGCTTACATGATTGTTACCATGTTTTGCAATAAAGTATTTTTTAATTAAGATGTTTACATTGTGTTTTTAGATATAATGCTATTGCACACAACAGATTTTAGTATAGTGGAAACATAACTTTTATATGCACTGAGAAGTCAAAAAGTTTATATGACTCACTTTATTGCAATATTTGCTTTCTTATAGTAGTCTAAAATCAGTCAGTTTATCTGAGGTATGTCTGTATTTACTTCCAGTTCTAAGCAAAGATCTTTGGCAAGGAGGAGATTAGGTCCAATTTTAGGTTGTGAACTCTGATCCACTAAAAATTTAATGAACCTTCTGGTTCCAACCTAACAGTGGATGTCAAGCCAGCTTTCCCAACAGGGCATCTTTCAGTGAAATAAAAGGAGAGGTTTAAGTTTGGAGGAAATTTGAGGACTCTCGGATTGTCCAAGAGATAGTTAATATGGTGCCCAGTTGGGTACCATTATGCCACTTGCAACTTGGTGCCTTTGAAAAACTATCTGTGAAGGGAAGTATGTTTTCCCACTCACTTCCATTAATAAATCCAAAGGTGCATCCATGAAAAATAGAGACAGTAGAAAAGGGTGACACCAGCAGAGCTTGGAGAATACTGTTCTTCAGTGAGTGTCTTACTGTCAGAGATTCTGATTTAATTGCTAGGCAGTATAGCGCAAGTGTTATAACTTTTTTTAACTCCCTAGGAGATTTCAAAGTGCAGTTATAATTGAAATCATCTGATATACAAAAGCGTTTCTCCAACATGAATAAACATACAGATTACCTGGGGATCTTATTAAAATGCAGATTGTGATTCAGGAGGTCTAAAGTGGTACCTAAGAGTCTACGTTTCTAAAAAGTTCAGGGACTACCAGGGCTGCCGGTCTGTGAACCACACCTGGAGCAGAAAGACTCCAGAAGATAGTGACATGCCAGGATGACATTGATGTAATCAGAAAAACCCAGAGGGCGATTTGGAGACATGAAAAGTGGAATATGTATGAAACACAATGTTCTTTAGCTTTCGCTACTGTGAGATCACCTTGCAGAGAAATCCATGAGTGGGACTCCATCTTCCTTGCTGTTTCCATAAACTCATTAAGCAACTAATCATTAAGCTGTTGTGATCTAAGTCAAATATTATAGGGATGGGGAGAGAGCAGCTTCCTTTTATGAGTAGCAACAATCTGGAGTGGGAAAGATGTATTCATCTTTTTTTCACATGGCACCAGCCTGCTACAAGCTGTAAACAACAGGGGAACTCATTTGGCACACTTTCCCTGCAGCAATTTGTCAGATGTCATAATTCCATAAATAAAAGGCCCTTGGGAAAGAATAATGAATGTATTCCTTAGTATTGAATTTCTGTTCTGATATCTCTTGAGTCTCAGCTTTTATCTGTATACCAACATTATTTTAATATTATTAAGTTTTTTGGAAAAAAATTTTTATTATACTTTAAGTTCTGGGATGTATGTGCAGAAAGTGCAGGTTTGTTACATAGGTATACATGTGCCATGGTGGTTTGCTGCACCTATCAACCTGTCATCTACATTAGGTATTTCTCCTAACGCTATCCTTCCCCTATTTCGCAACCCCCCCACAGGCCATGGTGTGTTATGTTCCCCTCCCTGTGTCCATGTGTTCTCATTGTTCAACTCCTATTTACAAATGAGAACATGCAGTGTTTGGTTTACTGTTGCTGTGTTAGTTGGCTGAGAATAATGGTTTTCAGCTTCATCCCTGTCCCTACAAAGGACATGAACTCATTCTTTTTTATGGGTCCATAGTATTCCATGGTATATATGTACCACATTTTCTTTATCCAGTCTAACACTGATGGGCATTTGGGTTGGTTCCAAGTCTTTGCTATTGTGAATAGAGCTGCTGTAAACATGCATGTGCATGTGTCTTTATGGTGGAATTATTTATAATCCTTTGGGTATATACCCAGTAATGGGATTGCTGAGACAAATGGTATTTCTAGTTCTAGATCCTTGAGGGATCGCCACACTGTCTTCCATAATAGTTGAACTAATTTATAGTCCCAACAACAGTGTAAAAGCATTCCTATTTCTCCACATCCTCTCCAGCATCTGTTGTTTCCTTTTTAATGATCACCATTTTAACTGGTATGAGATGGTATCTCATTGTGGTTTTGATTTGCCATTTCTTTAATGACCAGTGATAATGATATTTTTTTCATATGTTTATTGGCTGCATAAATGTCTTCCTTAAAAAGTGTCTGTTCATATCCTTTGTCCACTTTCTGATGGGGTTTTATTTTCCTTGTAAATTTGTTTAAGTTCCTTGTAGATTCTCAATATTAGCCCTTTGTTGGATGGATAGATAGCAAAATTTTTTCCCCATTCTATAGGTTGCCTATTCACTCTGATAGTTTCTTTTGCTATGCCGAAGTTCTTTAGTTTAATTAGATCCCATTTGTCTATTTTGGCTTTTGTTGCCATTGCTTTTGGTGTTTTAGTCATGAAGTCTTTGCCCATGCCAATGTCCTGAATGGTATTGCCTAGGTTTTCTTCTAGGGTTTTCTGGTTTTAGGTCTTACATTTAAATCTTTAATCCATTTAATTTTTGTATGCGGTGTAAGGAAAAGGTCCAGTTTTGGTTTTCTGCATATGGCTAGCCAGTTTTCCCAACACCATTTATTAAATAGGGAATCCTTTCCCCATTGCTTGTTTTTGTCAGGTTTGTCAAATATCAGATGGTTGTAGATGTGTGGTGTTAATTCTGAGACCTCTGTTCTGTTCCAATGGTCTACCTATCTGTTTTGGTACAAGAACTATGCTGTTTTGGTTACTGTGGCCTTGTAGCATGGTTTGAAGTCAAGTAGCATGATGCCTCCAGCTTTGATATTTCTGCTTAGGATTGTCTTGGCTATACAGGCTTTTTTTGGGTTCCATATAAAACCTAGGTTTTGTGTGTGTGTGTGTGTGCGCGTGCGCGCGCGTGTGTGTTTTCTAATTCTGTGAAGGAAGTCAATGGGAGCTTGATGGGAATAGCACTGAACCTATAAATTACTTTGGGCAGTATGGCCATTTTCATAATATTGATTCTTTCTAACCATGAGCATGGAATGTTTTTCCATTTGCTTGTGTCCTCTCTTATTTCCTTTAGCAGTAGTTGGTAGTTCTCTTTGAAGAGGTCCTTCACATCCCTTGTAAGTTGTATTCCTAGGTATTTTATTCTCTTTGTAGCAATGGTGAATAGAAGTTTGCTCATGATTTGGCCCTCTGTTGGTCTATTATTGGTGTATAAGAATGGTTGTGATTTTTGCACATTGATTTTGTGTCCTGAGACTGCTGAAGTTGCTTATCAGCTTAAGGAGATTTTCGGCTGAGATGATGGGGTTTTCAAAATTTACAACCATGCCATCTACAAACAGAGACAATCTGACTTCCTCTCTTCCTATCTGAATACTCTTTCTTTCTTTCTCTTGCCTGATTGCCCTGATCTGAACTTCCAATACTATGTTGAATAGGAGTGGTGAGAGAGGGCATCTTTGTATTGTGTGGGTTTTCAAAGGAAATGTTTCCAGTTTTTGACTATTCAGCATATTGGCTGTGGGTCTGTCATAAATAGGTTTTATTATTTTGAGATATGTTCCATCAATACCTAGTTTATTGAGTGTTTTTAGCATGAAGAGGTGTTGAATTTTATCAAAGGCCTTTTCTGAATCTATTGAGATACTCATGCAGTTTTTGTCATTGGTTCTGTTTATGTAATGGATAATGTTTTTTGCATATGTTGAACCAGTCTTGCATTTCAGGGATGAAGCCCACTTGATTGTGATGAATAAGGTTTTTGATGTGCTGCTGGATTTGGTTTGCCAGTATTTTATTGAAGATTTTGGCATCAATGTTCATCAGGGATATTGGCTTGAAATTTGTTTTTTGTTGTTGTTGTTGTTGTTTCTACCAGGTTTTGGTATCAGGATGATGCTGGCCTCATAAAATGAGTTAGGGAGGAGTTCCTCTTTTTCTACTGTTTGGAATAGTTACAGAAGGAATGGTACCAGCTTATTCTTCTGGTAGAATTTGGTTGTGAATCTGGTACTGCACTTCTTTTGGTTCATAGGCCATTAATTACTGCCTCAATTTCAGAAGTCGTTATTGGTCTCTTCAGGGATTCAACTTCTTCCTGGTTTAGTCTTGGGAGGGTGTATGTGTCAAGGAATGTATCCATTTCTTCTAGATTTTCTAGTTTATTTGCATAGAGGTGTTTATAGTATTCTCTGACAGCAGTTTGTATTCCTGTGGGATCAGTGGTGATATCTCCTTTATCATTTTTTATTTTGTCTATTTCATTCTTCTCTGTTTTCTTCTTTATTAGTCTGGCTAGTGGTCTATTTTGTTAATCTTTTCAAAAAAGCAGCTCCTGACTTATTGATTTTTTTTTTGACAGATTTTCTGTGTCTCTGTCTCCTTCAGTTCTCCTCTGATCTTAGTTATTTCTTGTCTTCTGATAGTTTTTGCATATTTTTGCTCTTGCTTATTTAGTTCTTTTAATTGTGATGGTAGGGTGTTGATTTTAGATCTTTACCGCTTTCTCATGTGGGCATTTAGTGCTATAAATTTCCCTTGAAACACTGCTTTAGCTGTGTCCTAGAGATTCTGGTATGTTGTGTCTTTGTTCTCATTGGTTTCAAATAACTTTTTATTTCTGCCTTTATTTTGTTATTTACCCAGTAGTCATTCAGGAGCAGGTTGTTCAGTTTCCATGTACTTGTGTGGCTGTGAGTGAGTTTCTTAATCCTGAGTTATAATTTGATTGCACTGTGGTCTAAGAGACTGGTTGCTATGATTTCTATTCTTTTGCATTTGCTGAGAAGTGTTTTACTTCCAATTATATGGTCAGTTTTAGAATAAGTGCTATGTGGTGCTAAGAAGAATGTATATTCTATTGATTTCAGGAGGAGATTCCTGTAGCTGTCTATTAGGTAGCTTAGTCCAGAGCTGAGTTCAAGTCCTGAATATCCTTGTTAATTTTCGGTCTTGTTGATCTAATATTGACAGTGGGGTGTTAAAGTCTCCCACTATTATTGTATGGGAGTCTAAGTTTCTTTGTAGGTCTCTAAGAACTTGCTATATGAATTCAGGTGCTCCTATATTGGGTGCATATATATTTAGAATAGTTGGATCTTCTTGTTGCATTGATCCCTTTACCATTATGTAATGCCCTTCTTTGTCTTTTATCATCTTTGGTGGTTTAAAGTCTGTTTTATCAGAAATTAGAACAGCAACCCCTGCTGGGGTTTTTTTTTGCTTTCAATTTGCTTGGTAAATCTTCCTCCATCCCTTATTTTGAGCTTATGAGTGTCTTTGCACATGAGATGGGTCTCTTGAATACAGCATATCTATGGGTCTTGAGTCTTTATCCAATTTACCTGTCCGTGCCTTTTAATTGGGGCATTTAGCCCATTTACATTTAAGATTAATATTGTTAAGTGTGAATTTCATCCTGTCATTATGATGCCAGCTGGTTGTTTTGCCTACTAGTTAATGCAGTTTCTTCAGTGTCAATGGTCTTTACATTTTGGGTTGTTTTTGCAGTGACTGGTACAGTTTTTTTCTTTTCCATATTTAGTGGCTCCGTCAGGAGCTCTTGTAAGGTAGGCCCGGTGGTGACAAAATCCCTCAGCATTTGCTTGTCTGTAAAGGATTTTATTTCTCCTTCACTTATGAAGCTTAGTGTGGCTGGATATGAAATCCTGGGTTGAAAATTATTTTATTTAAGAATGTTGAATATTGGCCTCCATTCTCTTCTGGATGTTAGGGTTTCTGCAGAGAGATCTGCTGTAAGTCTGATGGGCTTCCCTTTGTGGATAACCCAATCTTTCTCACTGGCTACCCTTAACATTTTTTCCTTCATTTCAACCTTGATAAATTTGATGATTATGTGCCTTGGGGTTGCTCTTCTTGAGGAGTATCTTTGTGGTGTTCTCTGTATTTCCTGAATTTGAATGTTGGTCTGTCTCGCTAGGTTGGGGAATTTCTCCTGGATAATATCCTGAAGTGTGTTTTCCAACTTGGTTCTATTCTCCCTGTCACTTTCAGTTATGCCAATCAAATGTAGGTTTGGTCTTTTCACATAGTCCCATATTTCCTGGAGGCTTTGTTCATTCCTTAAATTCCTTATTCTCTAATCTTGTCTTCACACTTTATTTCATTAAGTTGATCTTCAATCTCTGATATCCCTTCTTCTGCTTCATCAATTTGGCTATTGATACTTGTAAACGCTTCACACAGTTCTCGTGTTGTGTTTTTCAGCTCCATCAGGACATTTGTGTTCTTCTCTAAACTGATTATTCTAGTAAGTGATTCCTCTAATCTTTTATCAAGCTTCTTAGATTCCTTGCACTGGTTAGAATATGCTCCTTTAGCTCAGAGGAGTTATTACCCACCTTCTGAAGTCTACTTCTACCAATTTGTCAAACCTATTCTTTGTCCAGTTTTGTTCCCTTGCTGGTGAGAAGCTGTGATCCTTTGAAGAAGAACAGGCATTCTGGTTTTTGGTATTTTCAGCCTTTTTGCACAGGTTTTCCCTCATCTTTGTGGATTTATCTATCAGTCTTTGCATGGTCATCCTTTTTGTTGATGGTGATGCTATTGCTTTCTGTTTGTAAGTTTTCCTTCTAATAGTCAGGCCCCTCTTCTGCAGGTCTGCTGGAGTTTGCTGGAGGTCCATTCCATACCCTGTGTGCCAGGGTATCACCAGTGGAGGCTGCAGAACAGCAAAGATTGCTGTCTGCTCCTTCCTCTAGAATCTTCATCCCAGAAGGTCACCCACCACATGCCAGCCTGGAGCTCTCCTATATGAGGTATCTGTCGACCCCTTCTGGGAGGTGTCTCCCTGTCAGGAGGCATGTGGGTCATGGACCCATTTGAGGAGTCAGTCTTTCTGTTAGCAGAGCTCAAGCACTATGCTAGGAGATCTGCTGCTCTCTTCAGAGCTGGTAGCCAGGAACACTTAAGTCTACTGAAGCTGCATCCATAGCCACTCCTATCCCCAGGTACTCTGTCCCAGGGAGATGGGAGTTTGATCTATAAGCCCCTGGCAGGGGTTGCTGCCTTTCTTTCAGAGATGCCCTGCCCAGAGAGGAGGAATCTAGAGAGGCAGTCTGGCTATAATGGCTTTTCAGTGCTCTGGTGGGCTCCACCCAGTCCGAATTTCTGGTGGCTTTATTTACACTGTGAGGGGAAAACCACCTACTCAAGCCTCAGTAATGTCAGATACCCCTCCTCACCAAGCTCAAGCATCCCAGGTCAACTTTAGACTGCTGTGCTAGCAACGAGAATTTCAAGCCAGTGGATCTTAGCTTGCTGGGCTCCGTGCAGGTGGGATCCACTGAGCTAGACCACTTGGCTCTTTGGGTTCAGCCCCCTTTCCAGGGGAGTAAATAGTTCTGTCTCATTGGCATTCCAGGCACCACTGGGGGAGGAAAAAAAAACTCCTGTAGCTAGTTCGGTGTCTTCCCAAATGGCCACCCAGTTTTGTGATTGAAACACAGGGCTTTTGTGGTGTAGGCACCTGAGGGAATTCCCTGGTCCATGGGTTGTGAAGACCATGGGAAAAGCACAGTATCTTGGCCAAATAGCTCCATCCCTCACAGCATGGTCCCTCATGGCTTCCCTTGGCTAAGAGAGGGAGTTCCCTGATCCCTTGCACTTCCTGGATAAGGCAACACCTGACCCTGCTTCTGCTCATCCTCTATGGGTTGCACCCACTGTCTAACTGGTCCCAGTGAGATAAGCAGGGTACCCCAGTTGGAAATGCAGAAATCACCCACCTTCTGCACTGGTCTCTCTGGGAGCTGCAGACCAGAGTTGTTTCTAGTTGGCCATCTTGCCCAGGAATCCCATTCATTCATTTATTTATTATTTAGATCAAGTTTTTCTCTTGTCACCCAGGCTGAAGTGCAACAGTGCAATCTCAGCTCGGTGCAACCTCTGCCTCCTCGGTTCAAGTGATTCTCCTTCCTCAGCCTCCCATGTAACTAGGATTACAGTTGCCCATGACCATGCTCAACTAATGTTTTTTTATTCTTAGTAGAGATGGGGTTTCACCATGTTGGCCAGGCTGGTCTTGAACTCCTGACCTCACATGATATACCTGTCTTGGCCTCCCAAAGTACAGGGATTACAGGCATGAGCCACCATGCCTGGCTGAGAATTTTTATCTGATACATAAACACATGGTATCTTTGGTAAAGTAATACAAGAATAATATTTTAGGATTTCCATTCTCCATAAATGTTTGCACCTAGCTTTAGTAGTTATAACACCACTGAAGTTTTTTATGGCTTTTTAAAAACATTAGTTGAAATGGTAATATGGGTGCTGATTTTAATTTTCATATGAGCAAATAAAGGTGCATGAATGAACTTGAATGTGATCTTGGAAGATTTCTTTTAGGACAGCAGTCCCCAAAGTTTTTTGTCCTCGGGTTCCTTTTCATCATTACAAATTTATGAGGATCCAATTTGCTTTTGTTTATATGGGTTATTTCTATTGATAATCTTTTAAAAACTAAAACTGATAGATTTTAAAAACATTAGTTCACTTTAAAATAATAATAAAGTCTTTACATGTTATAAATATTTCAAAAAAAAAATAAGTTTGCTTTCCAAAATAAAATAAAAAGAGTTGCATCTTTAAAATATTTTTTGAAAATGTTTTTTGAGTCTGCCTTAAGAGAAGACAGCTAGAATGTCGATATCTGCTTCAGGATTTAATTTGTTGTGATAAATGGTATTAGTTAAAGCATATAAAGAAAATCAAGCATCTCAAGATTTATGATCTAGAAAAGGAAGAGTATTTTAATATTCTTCCAGATAATTGTGGCTATCCCTCTTTTATTCTACACTAAAACTCAACAAGTGGTCCTCTCTGAAAGGTTAGCTGCAATGTGAAATAAGAAACCGTATCAATAAACTTCTATTCTCTATTACATTAAAATCCATTGTTCTATCTTACTCTTTGAATGGATCTTTTACCCAGGCATAATTTTGTGACATTTGGCCTATCTTGATTCTGACTTACAGAGATTTCCCAAATGTTGCTGCATTTAAATGCGCAATATCAAAAAACACATTCATTATTATCCTTACCAGTCTCATCAGAAAAGTCTTTATGTATTGGAATGTTATCAAGTTCATGGTGTCAAATACAAATTTTTAAAACTCAAATTGTCACTTGTAAGTTCAAATGTTATCACTGGCAACAAATGCTGTCAGTTTTCCTTAAAGTGACAGAACCAATTTGTTCATTAAAAAAATAAAATTGACCAATTAGTCATGTCTTAATACCAACAGTTTGTTCATTAGTTATTCTTTCAAATGAAAGTGGTGTTCCAAGGAAACTGTGGTTAGTTCAGCTACAACTCAACTCCACAAGTGCTTTTCCTCAGGATAATCATCATAACTCACATGAAGTAGAAGTGTTTTCTATGAGTACTTTCCACTTAGTCACGCAGGATTAAAAACATGTGCTCAATAGCCAAGATTTAGTAACAATAATTTATACTACTCTATTGAAGATCCTAAGTAAAACTGGCCTTTTGTTTTTTAAACTGCAAGTGTGTGGCAATGACAACTAGTGCAGTTTGAAGCCACCAGCCACATTGCCTACCATTAATTTTGCACTACCATTATTATTATTATTATTATTGAGATGGAGTCTCACTCTGACATCCAGACTGGAGTGCAGTGGTATAATCTCTGCTCATTGCAACCTTCACCTCTCACGTTCAAGCAATTCTTCTGCCTCAGCCTCCTGAGTAGCTGGGACTACAGCCGCATATCACTACATCTGGCTAATTTTTGTATTTTTAGTAGAGATGGGGTTTCACCTTATTGGTCAGGCTAGTCTCGAACTCTTCATCTCAAGTGATCCATCCACCTTGGCCTCCCAGAGTGCTGGGATTACAAGCATGAGCCTGTGCCCCGCCCGTACTGCCATTATTTGACCACAGAAAGGGTTTATATTTATGTTTTCCTTTTTTTTTTTTTTAAATGAGACAAGAGTCTTGCTCTGTCACCCGAAATAACTACTATCTTCTGCAATAGTGCTCTGTGTAACATATCTGTGAAATGCTGTATTAAAAACCTTCTTATAGTCCTTTCTACATCAACATCCTATGAGAGTTTATGGTTATATCTATCTGCCATATTATTTCTTTGAAGTGACATAACTTGAGGGAATGGAGAAATCTTACCAATTTTCATTAGGTTTCAATATTCTTTTCTATGATTTATTAATCAAGTTTTGATTTACATCTACAACATTTAACATAATGCCTGGAACAGTATATGTGTTTTGAAAATGTTTACTCCTTTATATCTTGTCATTTTTAAAAGAGAATTGGAGGTATTCTTTTTTAAACACAAACACAATATGACAAATGCATTCTAAAAACCCAATCAAACAAAAAGTACAGCATGAACAATTATAATTGGGTGTAATTTTGATGCCACGCTTCCTGAAGTCCAAAGAAACACGAAATTTCAATCAGTTATTATAGAAAAGCCACATTATCGGCTGGGCATGGTGGCTTACACCTGTAATTCCAGCACTTTGGGAGGCCAAGGAGGATTGATCACAAGGTTAGGAGTTTGACACCAGCCTGGCCAGCATGGTGAAACCCTGTCTCTACTAAAAATATAAAAAATTAGCCAGGCATGGTGGCAAACACACCTGTAGTCCCAGTTACTTGTGAAGCTCAGGCAGGAGAATTGCTTGAACCCTCTACCCAGCAGGTGGAGGTTGCAGTGAACTGAGATTGCGCCACTGCACTCCAGCATAGGTGACAGAATGAGACTCCATCTCACTAAAAAGAAAAAATAAATAAAAAAGAAAAGCCACATTATCAACTTAAGTTTTAGTGGGAATTGACCAGAAGATAATTCAGGGTCACATGAAATGATTTCAAGACAGTTTAATAAATATTGGATGTGAATTTCTGTTCTAATTTGTGACTAGTAAAATATTATTTTTCTATAATTTGACTATTTCATTCATAATTTTTATAAAAGTTACTTCTGATTATACCTGTGAGGACCCAAGTTGTCTAAGAAGTAGCCTAGGAAGTTCTCTCTCTCATTTGTTGAATAAGGTAAAATCCTCTCATTATTCACTATGAAATCTCCAGACTCACAACAGCACATACCAATCATTCTAGAGGGATTAAAGTTGGTAAAAAAATTAAAAAGCCTATATGTATTTATTCATATATTTATGTATTCAGAAATTGAGCATCTTCTGTGTACAAAACCACAGTGTATGTGGTATAATCACCTCTATAAGACCTGCATATTTGCTTGGAGTCAGGTATCCAGATAATATGTCATACATATAATTTTTTTACTAAAAAAAAAATACTTACAATACTTAAGAAGCAGCTAAAAGTAACCAACTTTTTCATTCAGTAGGGGCAAACTGTATACAGGGCTTAGATAAGAGTATCAAGTATATGTGCTAATAAGCTTCAGTCTACAAAATATATAATATGAAGATGCATAGAAAATATAAATAGATTTGAAGTAGATTTGGGGGACAGATGAATTATGTGTGAAGGGAAAAAAGAGGAAGATTACATGTTAAAGCAAGAAAGCATGAGTAATAAAAGAGCACAAAACTGAGAACCAGGCTCTGTTTGTCTTCGTTTTGCAGTTACTAGTGAAACAATCTTGAATAAACCTTTCAAAAACTTTTTCTCTCACTCTTCTAAACGTGAGTCCTTCACTACAACCAGGTGGGTTATTCTCGTATCTTGGAAATCAGGTTTAGTCTACCTAATCATCATGGCTTTATTCAGGTTGGTCTCTATCAAAGAATAATCTCTTCCATCTCTCTCCTTCCATTCAAAGTTCTATCTGTTCTCCAACACAGAGTTCAAACTTCAGGTCATACATAAAACCTTCCTCAATATTTTGCATCCTACGGCATTTTCATCCCCATCTTAATTCTTAGAGTATGTATAACATGTATATCATTCATTTAGAAAACAATTCACAACCTTTGCCCTTAACCATTTGGTCATCAGATGTCACATCTCCCTATTTAGTTACTATTCACCTTACGATACTAAATTCTAGCCTTTGCTGTCCCTAACACAGTACTAAATACATATATGATAGTTGCTCAATACATACTTGTAGAATTTAATGGAAATTCACTGATCTGTGAAAAAGATTCTTACTGCCTAATAATGATGAAGAGATATTTCTAGTAACAAGATAGTCACTAGTTACCAAAGTGATTCTTACACTATCTGATCATTGAAAGCCTTGCAGCAGGCTCCATGAGTATCTTTAATAGAATGTTCCCCCCAAAATACTCTACCCGGACCATCATAGTTTTCGCTTTATCTTTTTATTAAGCAGACCCACTAGGCTTGCCCACCCTGTCAATTGCCTGTGGTTCATTTATTCATGTAATAGAGCTGGGCAGATCATAGTGAGTAACAAAACAATGTAGTTTCCCATTTCCCTGTGCTGTGTCCATTTTGTTGTGTCAGAAACTCATATAAGGATATTATATTCATCCTTACTCACTAAGCTCTTTTCAGTTTATAGCTCCAGTAGTAAATAAATGAGGGTCTTTTGTTACTGTCACAGCTGTTCTGGCAAATGATAATATTTTCATAGATTTTAACATAATTTTGACTTGCTTCTTTCAGAACAAAAATAATAATTTATATAGGACAAGAAGACCAGTTATTATGCTAAGTCAATGAAGGAGCCAGTCTATGTCATGAAAATTCTCATGGCATCTTGCTCAAACATGGAGATGTCAAGGTAGATTACATGTGGCCCTGAAAAATCTATTAGATGCACATCACCAGGGTGACTAGAATCATCATGCTGTAACTGTGTGGCCTATTAATTCTTCTTAACTTTGCATGATGATACTTAATAGGTCTATTTTAATTCTTTCCTACATTTATATTCTTAGAGGATAAAAGGGAAGAAAAATCTTGCAAAGAGCAAAAACATAGGCTTCATTTGATATCCCATATTCAATGGCCCTTTAGGGTAATATACTTCAATTAGTTTTTCCAACAAATACCATCCGAAAGGTTAACATGGGTTAAATGTTAAATAAAGGACCTAAAGATCCAGACAAGACATTTTCTCAAGCTGGAAACAATTTGCACAACATAAAATTAATATTTCTTCTATAATTACCTTGAGAGTTCATGTAATTGATCTAATTACGCCCCCTATGTGAAGCATCCACACTGCCTTTTTATGATTTAAACCTAAACTTTAATGTGTTCTTCATGAATCAATCATTAATGACAGGCCCAAACTAAAACCCAGAAGAACTGCTGAGCTAAGAAATCTTTGACTCTGTCAGCTAATTTAAAAACAGGATTTACAACAAAGAACCCTTAAGGATGTGTGTGACTTGTCTGGTGCAGCATTTTGAGGAGTGGTAGGAATCACATATCTCAAAGATCACCCAGAATGCCTCAGGAATTATATTTCTCATCACAACTGGTCCTACTAAAACACTGAAGACAGATGACTTGTAGCATAGTATTTTGTGATCTGTATTGAACAATCCATTTAATCGGGGTCTAAACTCAGACAGAATTAGAACTGCTGCAAATCTTTAATAATTACTAAAATCCCTCCTACCATTTATGATATGCTGCATTCCAGATACCAAGTCCAGTTAAACTGACATTAATGTTACCATTTTACAGATATTGAAAAATCAATGAGGTTAAATAACTTGGAACAGGTCACACAGCTAAAAAGTAGAAAGAGAGGAAAAGGAAGAGTGTGAAGTGAAGTATAGGCAGATGCAGTGGTCCAGATAAGAGTGAATAGTAGCTTGGACAAGAATGCTGGTGGAAAGGTTAAAAACAGGAACATCTGAGAGATATTCAGTATGATCACATTGACAGGAGTTGGTGATATATTGGATATGAAGAGTAAGGGAGAAGTCAGCATCAAGAATAACTCATGGGTTTGTGGCTAATGGAAATAGACTGATGAGAATATTCTTTACTGAGATAAGGAACACTGAGTATTGTTTGGCAAAATTTTAAGTTCTGGGCTGGACATGGTGAGTTTGAGATATGCTTG
This sequence comes from Sapajus apella, assembly GCF_009761245.1. Lineage (NCBI taxonomy): Eukaryota > Metazoa > Chordata > Mammalia > Primates > Cebidae > Sapajus > Sapajus apella. The sequence goes on along the minus strand of NW_022436946.1, from coordinate 66,035,074 downwards.
AGATATCCAAGAGAAGTCAGTGGACCGTTGGACATATAAGACTATACTTAGGAGATCCTGAATGAAAATATACATTTGTCAGTTGTCTGGGCATCCATGGTAATTGAAATATAGTTTTGGCTGAGATTCCTTAGGGGAGGATACAGCATGAGGAAAAACAGGTGGTGGGGAACAAGCCTAGGACTATGCTTTGAGGAAGATGGGCATGCATGAAGGACACAGAAGAACTGGTCAGAAAATTTAACGTAACAAAAAAGTGTATAAGAAAAGTTGAGAGAAGAGATTATCTCAGGTAGAAGGGTGTGGTAATCAGAGTCAGATCAGGTAACTGGGCTCTGACATTATCCATTGAATTCACCTACACTGAAGACATTGGTGACGTTCATAAAATGTATTTTGGTGGATTGTTGAGGGCGTAAGTTAGATTGCAACGGATTTGAGAGTAAAAAAAATGGAGACGATTATAGACAACTCAAGAAACTTGGTTGTGAATAGGGAGAGGAGAAATAGGATAAAAACTTATGAGGGGTATGTAAGGTTTAGGAATTTATTTTACCTAAGAGAGACTTAAACAAGTATAAGTGTGCATAGAAATGATCCACACTCATGGTGGAAGTAACGCCTGTGATCCAGATGCCAAAGTCATTAACAAATGGACACCCAGAGGCTGCCCGATGACATATACCAGGAAATAGAGTGATCAAGCTGAATGGCATGAATTTCAAAAGATATTTTTCTTATAAAAGGGTAAGGCAGTGTTAAGTTGGAAGAAGCAAAGATAACAGTTTGTTTAATCACCAACCACAGGTTTGGCATGAGTAGTAAAATAATAAATAGCACTACTTTGAGACAGCTATAAGAAATGCTCTGCCCTCCGGAGATGGGCTGGTTTATGCAAAGGCAAGGAGGCCTTGGGAAAACTGAAAAGAGGTTAGGATACAAGGGCATATTAGACTGCCTAGACCATAAGATCCTTGAGATCAAGGATTCTGCCATATTGATGAGACAGTTTGGACCTATGGTTCTTAAAGCTCTAGCGTGTATCAGAATCACCTGCAGGGCCTGCTAAAACACAGATTGCTGTGTCCCACCCTCAGAGTTTCTGATTTACTAGACCTCAAATGAGCTAAAGAATATGCATTTCTAACAAATTCCCAGGAGATGCTGATGCTGCTGTCTGGGAACCACATTTTGAGAACTCCTGGGATAATCCCTGCTGTGTGGTAACAAACCCTGAAATCCCATCAGCTTAATAAAATAAAAGTTTATTTTCACTTATTCAATGTGTAACTGGGTACCTCTCCAGGGCAGTTCTCTTCTAAGCAAAAATCCAGGAATCTACGTTGCTTCTCCCTTGCAGTGATGCTATTTGGAACTTGTGGCCTCCTAGGTCAAAAGGCAAGGGAAGACCTAGAGAGTCATTTGAGATGTTTTCAGCAGTCAGGACTGGAAATGGTTTATATTATCTCTGCTCAGCTCCCCTCAATGAGAACTTAATCATTATCATTGCAAGGGAGACTGGATGTAAATGTAAAGGAGAGAATATGAAGGTTTTGTGAGCATTTATCATCTCTGTTGAGGCATCTTCTGTCTCTAACTTCAGCAGAGGGGATCATATCAGTCAAGATCAAAAGCTCAATTGCATATTGCCTGATTCAATAAATGGAATAGAATTTAATAGTTATTTACTAAAACCTATTAAAAGTTATTATAAAGCTAAGGGTTTTAGCTTTCCTTCAGACAAAGCACTATTCCTTCAACTAACCACTATTACCTACCCATATCCCCAACACACACACACACACACACAAATCATGGCCTCCTCTGAGTTATCTTTTCTCACCTTGCCAGGCTCAACTTTCCATTGCTACATTTGGGACATTCATAGATTAAAGTGATATGCACATGTTGAAATGGAAAAGGAAATTATACTGATTTAAAAAGCAAGGCTATTTCAAGTTCATTCTCCTTTGCTCTGAATTCAAACATTTGAAGTAGAGTATTGGGTTCAACAAGCAGTCTTATTTTTGAGAAGGCTACACCCTTGGGATGCTTCAGTTCCTGTATTACCTTCAAGGTCTTTATTATATTCTAGGGCTGGAGATGGCCGAGTGACAGGAGAGCTGACAGTTCTATTAGCCATAGAGGGAAGACAGGTTAATTGAGATTTCTCATATCTCCAGGTAATTAACTGGGTTTCCAAAGGTAACCCAGATTCCAGTAGGACAAGCCACAAAGTCTTGTTACAAGATGAAGTAGGCTCTTCAAGGGCCGCTTTTACCTCTATGATCATCCACCACCCATTTGAAATAGAAAGCATTAGTTCTGTTTTTAACATGCTTCCTGCCAACCTCTGGTAGCACCTAGTGCAGAATACAGAAATACAAACAAGAAAAAGAGAGCAATTTTCTGGACTCCATGGTGCCAGGAGACCACTTGTGGTCTTGTGAAAAAGAAGAGATGGTGTGATGGATACTTGAGGTAAAAAGACATTTTGATTTCAATCCATGGAGATCAAGGAGGTCATATTTTAATCCTATTTTCATCTCATTTGCATCATATTTTCATCTCCTATGTGGCACAAATCTCACAATATTTAAGAATTACTTTGTGTGATAAGCACATCTCTTTTGGGAAAAATGAGAAAACTAAAGAAAAAAATAAAATAAATTCCCACGAGGAATAAAAAATGTACTTATTATTCAGTTTCAATATAATTGATGTAACGGAGAAGTTTCCAATCGAACAGCAGTTAGATAGATGTCTTCTTAGAAATATTTTCACAGCATATCATAGATAGAAATTACATTAAAACATGTAGTACCTAGCTATGGCTGTAAATTTTTGCATAGTACAAATATATTTAGCCTCAAATTTTCATGACAGAGACCACAGGAACAAAAAGTTAGTTTCTTAATTCTTGACCTCAGTGAGATGCCTTTCAAAAAGAGGCTGAGACATTTGTAACAACTGTCACTGAATTCACTTTTCAGGCATAAAACTATACTGAGACTTGGACGAACATGATCCACATTCAGATGTCTATACATCTTGGGAAATTATTTGCTGAATAATATTTTACTTGTAAAATGTCAGTGTGGCTTAAGAGCTAGTCCACAGGGAGAAGTTGTTTCAGCATCAGCAATGAATGCCTTATTTTTTTATATACTGTTGTAGAGATCCGGGATCCAGAGCTGTCCAGTCTCCATCAACACACAACACTCCACGGAGAAGTGTTCATTAAGGTGCTTTAAAAAGACAAAGATGATATTGTTCTAGAATCAATCCTACACTCAATCTGTAAATGCAGTGGTCCTTGGTATCTATGAGAAATTGGTTCCAGGGACCCCCCTAGAATACCAAAATCCACAGATGCTCACATCCCTTAAATAAAATGGGGTAATATTTGCATATACCCTATGTACATCTTCCCATATACTTTAAATCATCTCTAGATTACATTTAATACTTAATACAATGCCTATATGTCACTTCACTCACATGCATTCAACATAGTGCTTGGCATACGGCAAATTCAAATTTCACTTTTTCAAACTTTGTGAATTTTTAAAATCTGCAGTTGGTTGTATCCACACAGTTGGACAGGAGCCTGTGGATATAGTGGGCTGACTGTATTTATTGGAGGCCTATTATGTTCAATAGAAATACTTCTACATGATTTTCTACAATATTTACTAAGTATATAGAAAAGTGAAAGCATGAGCCTAGAAACCATAGTTCAGATTTTAGAACATAAATAGTGAGAGCTAGTTTAAAAGATAAATATACATGAAATTGCACTGTAACTTATTCAAACCTATGTGGTATAATGGCAAGGTTTTTATGGATTTTTCAAATTCAAGACTTGAGTTTCTCTATCACTCCATCATTTTCTACCTCTGGATCATAGGAAAATTACAACTCACTGAGCCTCAGTTTCCTTATCTATAAAAGAAACATAATCTTATTTACCTGTAGAGATGCCATGATAATTAAATGAGATATATGAAAGAGCCTAATGGGTCATAAATGTTCAATAAATGGTAGCCATATCTGAGTTATAATTATTATCATTCAGCCTTCTGTGAACAGGTTACATTATATTAATATATACATTAATATATATTAAATGCTGCTTATTGGCCAGCTATGGTGGCTCATACCTGTAATCCCAGCACACTGGGAGGCTGAGGCAGGAATAGTGCTTAAGCCCAGAAGTTGCAGACCAGCCCATGAAAAATAGTGAGTAGAGACCTCATCTCTACCAAAAGTAAACAAAATTAGCTGGGCAAGGTGGCACATGCCTGCAGTCTCAACTACTTGGGAGGTTGAGGTAAGAGGATCGCTTGAACCTGGGAAGTCAAGGCTGTAGTGAGCCAAGATCGTGTGTTAACAAAAAGAAATAAAAATGCTTTTTATCAAAAAGGATGTAATTTTTAAAAAGCTTTTGTTTATAAAAAATTTTAAAGGATTTAAAAAAAAAATTAATTATCATACATTTGGGTAATAGTTAACATCAAACATGTATTAACCTAGAAAGCTGGTTTATGTTTCAAAGTAAATATGGATAAAAAATAAGAGAAAATTAATTCTGATTTGCTATTTAATTATACTTTCTATTGGATATTTGGATTTTAAAATCTCCATTGACCTTTAAACTGTTTATGTATCACGGTGTACATTTTTTAACATTCTTTTAGACACATCCCTAGACAATTTAAAAGAAACAAACTAATGCTGGGTACCAACTACAGCACACATATTGAAGTTTACCAAACACCACAAAACACCATATAAGAGAAAGATGGTTCCTGAGTCATAGGGTCTAAAGAATTGCAGACATGGATGTTATTTTAAAAGTTGGTCATTTCTAATTAGTTCCTATAACATCATTTATCATGGTAAATTGTGAGAGACCTGCTCATAAATATTGGAATTTGAAGGTTGCATTTATAGATAACATAGCTTATAGGCTTCTTCTAACGGATCAATTGTCTACAGGTAGGTCATTTTTCACAAGGACTAGACACACATTCTTATAGCTCTAAAAAATATTCATTTCTAGAAGGTCATAGTCACAGTTTCTTAAAACAAAAACTGTAAAAGACACGCATTATAAAAAAATTAATGTCTTTTTACCAATAGGAAGTTCCTGAATTTTATTTGCCACACTGTTCAATGAGTTAAATGTCAGAAATCAGTAACAAAGCTTAAATGTTCCATGCCATCTGACAACAGTGTAAATTAAAAGGTTGTCAAGTTATTTAGTTTTAAAGATGAAGATAGGCTTCCTGGCAGTCACATTTTCCATCACTGATGACTCTGACCATATCTAGAGAGGATACGAACTAACAAAATCCAGACAGGCAAGGAAGGAGAAGGACAAAAGGAAGTGAAAAGCATAATGAAAAAAAGGAAAAACAGAAAAAGAATAGTTTCCACAGCAGGAATAGACGTAATGGAAGTAAATAGTTATTTTTCCAACTGCCTTGAATATAAAGAGAATTCGAGAAAATCAGAAATTTTTTTTCAGTAAGTTATAGTAAATAAACAAAAAGACACCCCTTCAGAATCAGATGTTTTTAACTTAAATGCAATTGTCCTTGTGGGGAAAAACACACTATATGCAAATGTTTTCAAACTGCATTATAAATACAGATCCTATTTCACGTCTTAGTGTTAGGAGTGGCTTAATAAGCCTGCTAGATATTTGGCTCTCCTACCCAATAAAAGTAGTCGTATCAAGGCAGCAGCTCCGATGAAATAATTTAAGAATGAAAGCAGACTTAGGAAACTAATTGGATTTCTTATCTCATTTGAAATGAGTTTCATTTCTTTCACAAAAGTAAATTCTAGAATTAGGATTCATTTATGCTAATTTTTGTATAGATATCTGATTGTGCTATTTTTATATACAATATCGTATCTGTATATTTTACTATAAAATGAACAACCATACAAGCAAAGATTAGTGTTAATCTGTGCAGATCACAAATTCCTACAGAGGATAAAGACTAATATATGATGGTATTTATATTGTTACAGTGAGATACCATTAAAACAGATGGATTTAGGATACTGCTGTCAAAATATGCTCCCTAAATTGTAATTCAATACAGTAAAACATCTGATTCCTTATGCTCCCTAAATTGTAATTCAATACAACAAAACATGATTCAACAGGTCCACTGTGACTCTCAGGTAACATTACCTTGTAATGGATTCCACTACATAAACATTTATCCACACATGCACATTAATAAATGTACAGGCAAAATGCCATGTTTTAAAACATTGTGAATAGCAAATAGCATCAGTTTCTGATCTATTATTAATTTTAGTTTCTTCTGTAGCTGTCACGTACAACTAACCTGTTTGCATTATATCAGCAGCCCCAAGAATACAATATTTAACAAAGAATTCCATAAATCCAAAATAGCAGTGGCCACAGGTCCTAGTCATATGATATACACTTGTCCTTTGAGTTTCTGCTTGTTTAAAATAACCAGAGTGGTTTCCAGCACAGACAGGACAGGACAACTCCTAACAGACTTCCCTTCTTGGGTACTTTCTAGGTAACTGACATTATCCAGCAGATGTATATAAGTCTTATTTGAAAGTCAAACTCAGAAGATAGCATTGATTATGAACATGTGACAGAAAGAACACAGTAACATGTGCAATGAATTCAACCAAAAAATAAAAAAATCTCTCTATATTCTTTTAGGGCTCTGTGGTACTTTCAGATGCTTAACAATACTGTAGATACCATTCTATAGCTTGCATAGAATAGGTTTAATGTGATTCCAGACCCATTGTCTTCCACTTCCCCTTTCTTTCCTTTCCCTTTCCTAGAAATTTAGTTAGGTAGGATAGAATAACATAGGTGTCCATACCAAGACAGGGGCAGGAGGCACAGTGGTTCACAGCAGGTATCAGGGCCCAAGTAGGGTAAGGAGGTATACGTGTCAGGGGAGGACCCAGTGTAGGGTGTCAGAGCCAGAGCTGGGTGATGAGGGAACCTGCCCAGTGAAGTTTGTGGCAGCTGTGATAAGAAATTGGTGACTTTTGGGAGAACTGATCAAATAAAAAAAATACATTAAGCATAGTGGGTACCAGGTGTTTCCCTGCTAGAAAAGGGAACTACCAATATGAAAAGGGAGGGAACTAGCATGCGGCCTCTGGTGTTGGACTGGAAGGTATCAGGGTGAACTCATAGTTTTGTGTGTGTGTGTGTGTGTGTGCGTGCGCACATGTGCATGTGTGTGTTTTCATACAGAAGTAGATATAAATGTAATGTAAATGTGTGTACACACACACATATATTCTCTAGCTCTGTCTACTGATACTGCTACCCCACTAGCAAGGTCCATACTGGCACTAAGATCTAAATACCATTCTTCACGGAAAGCAACCAGAGCTCCTTGGAAAAGTGGCTAATTCCAGGGCTGGAGCAGGGAAAACATGAAATGGGCTGGGAACATCTTGCTGTGCCAGATAACAGGAATACACTCACAGATGAATGAGACATTTTAAAAGAACACAGAAATCATCCTGAAGCGGTTCCCAGCGGTCAAATCTAAGACAACTGGGTCATTAAAATACCTAATGGTAATGATGAATTAAAATGCATTGAATTAGGAAACCCTGAGAAAATTGAGTTATAAACAAATAAGCAAGCAAATTGAAATATATAATATTTACATATTTTAACAGTTTCACAGCAATGTCCCACAAAATATTTGTTAATTACAGAGGAAAAAAGAACAAGAACCTGGCAGAAACTACTTTAATCAAATGATGAAAGTGAACATCATCAGTAATGGAACTGATCAGAACTGGTGCCACGTGACAGGATGCAAAGAGAAGCCTGCATCACTTCTGTGATGTTCCTGCAAAAGATGTATAATCATAACCTAATCAGGAGAAAACATCAGACAAACCTAAATTCAGGAATATCCTACAAAAACAATGACTTGTAAGTTCAAAAATAGTAAGGCTGTGAAAGGAAAAAAAAACAAAAACAAAAACAAAAAACAAAAAAAACTAAGGAAGTGCTCCAGAGCGAATAAGCCTAACAAGACTTGATACTGAATGCAACCTGTGATTTCAAACTGGATTATTTTGCTATAAAGGACATTGTTAGCACATTTGATGAATGGAGTCTGAAGATTCGATGGTCATACTTCATTCATGTTAACTTCCTCACTTTGATGGTTGGTATAGCTGAATTGTGTCCTTCTCCCCAAATTCACATGTTGAAACCTAACACCCAGTACCACAGAAGTGACTGTTTTTGGAGATAAGGCTTTTAAAAAGGTGACTAAGTTAAAATGAGGCCATTGGGTGGGCCCTAATCCAATCTGACTGGTATCCTTATAAAAGTAGGAAACTTGGACACAGAGAGCAGTATGAGGAATGCATATATACAGAGAAAAACCATGTGAGGACATGGCGAGAAGGCAGCCATCTGTAGGCCAAAGAGAGAGGCCTCAGGAAAAACCAAAGCTGCCAACACCTTGATTTTGGACTTCCAGCCTCCAGAACTGTGAGCAAAACAACTTCTGTTGCTTAAGCCACCCAGTCTGTGATACTCTGTTACGACAGCACTTTCAATTTAATATAATGATTACATTGTGGTTATATAAGAGACTATTCTTGTTTGTAGGAAACTAAACAAACAGGAGTGATGAGGTGTTAGGTTACTAGCTTATTCTTAAGTGCTTCAGGAAAAAAATGTTCTTTGAAATTTTAAGTTTTTTATTGTTTCAAAATAAAAATATAAAAATATATACTACAACTTAAAAGTCCCATAAGAACTGTTTACAGAGTTGAAAGAAGAGCAGAAAGGATAAACTCCATGCTGTTTTTTAGATGCAAACACACAGACACACACACACACATACACACACACAAACACAGGTTTCTCCAGGTCACTGCCAATTACAGGTTGAGTGGAAGTGGGTTTAAACTGAAAGATTAAATATATGAATGAAAATATATATCATCTCCTTAAACATAAATGCTTTTACATTCTTGGTGGGTATGTAAATTAGTTCAACCATAGTAGAAGATAGTCTGGATCTAGAGCCAGATATGCCATTTGACCCAGTAATCCCATTACTGGGTATATACCCAAAGGGTTATAAATCATTCTACCCTAAAGACACATGCACATGTATGTTTACTGCAGCACTATTTGCAATAACAAAGACATGGAAACAGCCCAAATGCCCACCAATGATAGACTGGACAAAGAAAATGTAGTACATATATCCTATGGAATACTATGCAGACATAAAAAAGAATGAGATCATGTCCTTTGCAGAGACACGGATAAAGGTAGAAGCCATCATCCTCAGCAAACTAACACAGGAACAGAAAACCAAACACCAAAAATGTTCTCACTCATAAGTGGGAGTTGAACAATGAAAACACATGGACACAGGGAGGGGAATGACACACACTGGGGCCTGTTGGGGTTGTGGGGCAAGGGGAGGGAGAGCATTAGGACAAATTACCTAATGCATGTGGGGCTTAAAATCTAGATGATGGGTTGATAGGTAGAACAAACCACCATGGCACATGTATACTTATATAACAAACCTGCACATTTATTCCCAAACTTAAAGTAAAATAAAATTAAAATTAAAAGAAGAAACTATATATCATCTCCTTTTAATAAAAGAGACTCTAAAGGCATTGATTGATTGATTGACCTGGTCTCACTCTGATGCTCAGGCTGGAAATCAGTGGAGCAATCACTTAAGCCTCAATCTCCTTGTATCAAGTGATCCTTCTCTCTCAGCCTCCCCAAAAGCTCAGACTACAGGCACAAGCCACTACATCTAGCTAATTCTTAAAATTTTTAGTAGCGACAAGGTCTCGCTATGTTGTCCAGACTGGTGTCAAACTCCTGAGCTCAAGCAATATTCCCACCTTAGCTTCCTGAAAGGCTGGGATCACAAGCATAAGCCAGCATGCCCAGTTGCTTTAACGGCTTTTACAAGTAGAAATTTCCTTACATTTTATTTCCGTATTTAACTGATTTAAGCACCTGCCTTCACGCTCTGTGAAACTGTGGTTTCCATAAATTTCTATTCACAAACTCAATCTTGTGAGGGTTCCCAATTACATAAGCAGTAAAAATGGAGTTACTCTGGATAAAATACTGGTTCTACATGAAAAAATGTCAAGTTTACTTACCTCCCTTTCTCCTTTTCTCATAAGCTCAGGAATTGTGGGGTACCTACTAAGTTTGTGTTTCAATGAGGGCTCCTCTGGCTTTAAAAAGAGTGATGTAGGTTTTAGGGCTTTATCCCCCACCTACACACACACACTCATACCCAGGATTTCCTTAACTCATATGGGTCAGAGAAGGAGCCATGGCAAAAGGCTGGTACCATGCTGGCAAGAAGACGGTACTGACATTTAGATGCTCTGGCACGTCAAGGTTAGCTTTACAGCCATTTCAAAGCTGTACACTTTTTTTGGAGTCCAGACAAACTCCAAAGCAAAGATTATGCTGTAATATCTGTCTAGACTGAACCAGAATACTTCTAAACCTACCTTCAGGAGCTAGGACACTCAAGCATTGAGGGGATTGGTGTGTGTTGAAAATTTAAGGTGAAAAATGGAGTTGCTGGACCCAAGAGTGCCTAGACTAGAGTTGGCATCTATAAAGTTTCCAACATAGCAATGGGTTCCTTGAGTCTATCCTCCCCTCCCCCTATTGCTTGCACCGCTTTAACACAAAGTCAGGATCTCCACCGTAAACTGCATTCTTGTTAAAAAATATTCACTGCTCCTGTTAGGGTAAAGATTATATTCTCCTACACCATTGATATCAGACTTGGACTCTGGTTTCTTTTCAGCCAATAAAACGTGCCAAAGTGACTTGTGTCACTCCTGGACAGAAGCTATAGGAACAAGCACATGGCTTGCTGTCTTTTTCCCCCTCTGTCACAAAGCTAGCAATGATTCAGGTAAAGGCTACTGCACCCACCTGACCCCAGAGTCAAGAGTATGGGGAGCAGATTTGTAGTTCACCCATTGATGAATCTGTTTATGTTAGCAATGTAGTGTGGATAAAAAATAAATCTTTAGGCTATAAACCTTTGAGATTTTGAAGGAGTTTGTTAACATAGAAAAGCCTTTTGACTAATACAATATCCTATTACCCAGTTTCATTTCATAAAGGCAAACAATTGATTAAATACTTTTCAAATATTTAAATGGATTATCAGATATTTGGTTTTAAAGATATCTTGAAAATAATGTGTCATATTGTTTTGTGTCTGAATTGATCACTTGCTAGATAGGTAAAGGTAAAACCATTTGTAGACCCAAAATTTGAGGTCACAAACTCAACTTTAAAAATATACTTCCACCCAGGGCTTTTCTTTTAACCCACCACAGAGCACATGCTAATTATTTGCCCTTCCTTTATATCACATATTACATTATCCACAGACCTCAGAGAGAGATACCTGGTTCCCCAACCACAAGTACTTGGAGATCGTAAGATTCTGTGTCACCTAGAGACTCATGATTTGAGCTATTTCTTAGTCCTAGAAGAACTTTAAAGAACCAGAAAGTTCAAACTCCACTGTAAGCCTCCATCTGAGAACATCATATTCAAAGGCCCCTTGTTGATAAATTATGCCGTCTCAAGCAGGAGAGAGAGCAGTCTGGGCTGCTCCTATTTTTGGCTAAGAAAGTGATCTGATTCTGACAACTACCCTTCTGGAAAATGACTTTTCTACTATACCAAATTATAATAAAACAAATTTCTAAAACTCAAGAGTAAGACCTAGGCACTGTCCTACTCTTGCTTTAGTGAATCTTTTAAAAAATTAATAGAAATAGGAAAACTCTGTAACCATGACCATAAACCAAGCAACTGAAGTTCTTCCACTGGAAAGAATTTGTTTCTCTTTTAGTGAACTAGACGTTAATCCCCAAGATAATAATTTGGAAGTTTAGGACAGGAGGTGACAGATTGTGCCCCAATGGCTCAGAAAGGTAATTTAGCTAATATGCTCTTGTTAATGAAGTTGGAATTTCACCTACAAATAATAGCTCAGCTCTGCCAGGGGTTGATAAAAATTCAAAAGGCCAGGCTAATGTTTTTAATTTCTGTAAAACAATATTTCTCAAACTTTATTTCTTAGAACAGTATTATCCTGAAAGTTATTAACAAGAATTATGTGAGAAAAATATGTTAATAAGTTATAAGTATTCTGTGAAAAATACTCAAATAAATTAGTGAAATGCCTAATATTGTAACAACTTCTCTTTTTTTCCCAATGTACATTAGCATATTAAAGACCCTGAAAAATAGTGCAATAAAGAAACCTGTTTTACATCATTTAACCAAGTGATTCACAAACTTTCAGGGAGCACCTTATAATACCCTTTGGAACTAGTAATTCTCTATAATTTGATAAGATCCCTTGGAATCAGGAGTTCTCTGTAACTTGATCTAAAATATCAAATCTGTATAAGCAACACAAGATGGTCATCTGGTTAGAACTGAATTTTCAAAACTGTCTCCAAAGTCCTCAGGGGACTTTGTGTGATAAAGACATACCAGTCTGAAGAGACACAGTTTAGAGCAAATGTAACCCAAATGATATCAGGCATGAAATGGTTAAAATGAAATACTCCTAAACCATTCCTGAGGCACTGCAATAGGGAGTGTTAAGAGGGATTACATAGGAAGTATCATCTGGTTAGGCAAATATAGATGCATTTTCAACAACAACTCCAATTTGCAAATGTTTCCTCCAACCAAGATTTATACTCTCTCCTATCACCTCTCAACTCCCAGCCATCAACACCATGGTATACAGAAGAATGCAAATCCAACAGAAAGAGCACAGATTTAGAGCACTCAGATTAAAGATACAAACATCTACAGCCCCATAAAGCCATCCCTAGGGTTACTAGGCAAAGACTAATCACATGATCTGTGATTAGCAAGCAACCAGTAACCTCAACTAATCAGAAGATCCTCATTGATGAGTCCTCACCTCTGCTGTCCGATGATTCTGAACTGTCAGCCATGCTGCCCAATTGTGCCACACTGGCTTCCGCTACGCTAAGTTCAGATCCTTGTAAATCTCCCATTTCCTGGTGTCTTGAGGCCTTGGTAGAATCTTCTGAAGTGAAAAGTCAAGTGCTTCCTCCAAGTAACACTTCTGGCCGGAGAGGGTCAGTTTCAAGTATATGTAGCATTCTCTCTCTTATATCTGAAATCATTACTTCCTCAGACCCTCAGCATCTTCACTACCCCTATATGAAACCTGAATTCCATTGTCCTCTACCCTCATTATCAAAACATGCCCACATACTCCTGAACTTCTTTGGAAGTCATGGCAAAAGACAGGTTATTACTGTTGCTTCCAGAAGGTTCTCTGACTCCTCTGTATATCACTGGATATAAACAGGTTTTTGAGACAATCACACATTTCTCACATTACACTCAATTAAGTCTCAGTTCTAGACCACTTATGGCCCTTTAAATGTATTGTCTTAGTCTGTTCAGGCTGCTGTAAAATACTAGAAATTGGGTAATTTAAACAACAGACATTTATTTCTCACAGTTCTGCAGGCTAGGGAGTTCAAGATCAAGGCACTGGCAGATCTAGTAACTGTGAGGGCCCTCTCTCTGGTTTGCAGATGGCCATCTTCTTGTTGCAGCCTCACATGGTAAAGAACAGAGAAAGAGGCAAACCCTTTCATATCTTTTTTTATAAGGGTGCTAATTCCATCATGAAGGCTACACCCCCATAACCTAATTACCTCCTATAGTCCTGCCCCAAACACCATCACAATGGGGGCTGCAACATATGAATTTGGTGCGGAGGGCATAAACACTTAGTCTATAACATTCTGCCCCTAATTCCCCCAAATCCATGTCCTTCTCACATGAAAAATACATTTATTCCACACCAACAGCCCTAAAAGTCTTTATTCATTCCAGAATTAGCTCTAAAACCTAAAGTCCAAAGTCTCATCTCAATATTATCTAAATGTGATATGGATGAGTCTGAAGGTACTATTTGTCCTAAAGTAAAATTTTTCTCTAGCTGTGAACCTGTGACATCACCTGTGAGTGGGGTCAGTCATTTGCCAAAATGTAAAAGTGTGAAAAATATCTCAAAAGACCAATCTTAAGTTCTACAGTAGTGACATCATCTACAGAAGTAATTGGGGAAGTCACAAATCTCCAGAACAATAGTTGGAGATTTAGTACTCCCTGTACTAAAACCAGAAAGAGGTAGCAAAATTGAAATGCAAATATACCAATGCTTACAGGAGGACATTCTGCTGGATTGATGTTGTCTCTTGACCTTAACATTAAGAGTACTTCTGTGTAGGTGTGAATCTCCCTTTCCCCCAAATAGGTAAGCCTGCAGTTGTGTGGTGTGATATGCAGCATGCCCAGAGAATATTCTATAAAGGGATTCAGAATCTTGAGTCTACTCTGCTGGCTTAGTAGATTGTCAACTAAGATTCAGCCAATCTTGAATCTACTCTGTTGGCTTCGTTCACTCAACTACATCTACTTTTATTAAAATTCATCCCCCTCTCATAATCCTAGCCTCATGGCCTTTCATTAGTTTTACAAAAGGCAATTTAGTTTGGGGAAGGGCTAATATCATCCTTGCTTTAAGATTAAACTATAAACTAAATTTATCCCAAAGTTAGCTTGGCCTATACCCAGGAATGAGCAAGGACAGCCAGCATGTGAGACTAGCAGCAAGATGGAGTCAGTCATGTTAGATTTCTCTCAGTGTCATTATCTTTGCAAAGGTGGTTTCATTCCAAACGGGAGAAAAAAGAGAAAAGGAAGAAGTGACAGGCCTCTACCAAGTTCAAAACCTAGCAAGGTAAACTCTATGAGATCTTAAACCTCAAGAATAATCCTCTTTGACACAATGCTCTGCTTTCCAGATACTGAGATGACAGTCCAAAATGTTATGCCCCTAATCCCCGAAAATTCATTTCAGTGTATGAGTTCAGTTATACTTAACAAAAATGTCATATAGAGATTGGCTGCTAACCTGAACGAAGCCAACAGAGTAGATTCAAGATTGGCTGAATCTTAGTTGACAATCTACTAAGCCAGCAGAGTAGACTCAAGATTCTGAATCCCTTTATAGAATATTCTCTGGGCATGCTGCATATCACACCACACAACTGCAGGCTTACCTATTTGGGGGAAAGGGAGATTCACACCTACACAGAAGTACTCTTAATGTTAAGGTCAAGAGACAACATCAATCCAGCAGAATGTCCTCCTGTAAGCATTGGTATATTTGCATTTCAATTTTGCTACCTCTTTCTGGTTTTAGTACAGGGAGTCCATTTTAACATATCACTTTTTTCCAGACAAGTATAATTTTTTTTTTAACTTTCTTGGAACCTAAGGAAGATTGACCCCTGACCTCTTGAGCCTCACCTTTTATTACCTGGCCCCACGTGTTTGTTTACTTGTATGTTATGTTGTTCTTGCATTGCTATAAAGAAATACCTGAGGTTGGGTAATTTATAAGAAAAGAGGTTCAATTGGCTCACCATTCTGCAGGCTGTACAGGATGCATAGCATGGGCATCTGCTGTTGGTAAGGCCTCAAGAAGCTTACAATCAGGGCAGAAGGCAAAGGGGGAGCAAGACATCTCACTAGATAAGAGGGGGAGCAAGAGAGAGAGTGGTAGGGGGGAGGTACTACACACTTGTAAATAGCCAGATCACTCAAGAAATCAGTCACTATTGCAAAGACGGCCACAAGCCATGAGGGGCCCACTCCCATAACTCAAATACCTCCCACCAGGCCCCATCCCCAAAATTGGGGATTACATTTCAATATGAGATTTGAGGGAACAAATATCCAAACTATACCAAACTGGAAAGTTACTGTTGTTGTTTAGAGGTTTTCTTCCTCCTCTCCTAAGTAATGGTCATCCCCTCTAAAACTTTATGTTACTGAAAAGACTACCAGCCTTTCAGCTGAAAATTGTGACTAAAGCAACAATATATTTACAGCATTTGGGCCAAACTCTTGACAAATAATTTAAATATAATTGGTAGAGTCTTTTTAAAAAAGTCTTTCCAAAATTTTTTTCAAAATCTTATTGTGACTACATATAACAGATTCCTTAATGATTTTAACTATGTTTTATTTATACATATTTTATTTATACATTTTACATATTTCTATAGTTAATGTCACTGTTTTAAGACATTTAAATTTATAAATGTTTACCTATCTATAATTATTTTATCTATTTTTATTATATCTATACATATTTAACTATATTTGTAGTATACTTTTTAAAGACAAATAATTTCAAAGCTCCTATATAGTAACCTTAATAGCAACAACTGCATATTTAGATGTGTTCAGGCTCTTTCAAATCTGAAACTATTCCCGTGTAACATGGCAAATTCATTGGAACTTACCGCTTCCCTAACACTAGAGTAGCATTTCAAGAATGATGATAAAGGCACTGCAAAACTGCCATTTTTATGTGATAAAAACGTAGGTTAAAATTTAGAAAAAAGAAAAAAACCCTGCATCTCCACTTATGGGAAAACAATGCCCTGTTCCCTAACTTGGGCAGTGACACTTCCTAATACCGCCTCTCCCTGTGGAGGTGAGATTAGCCATCTCTGCCTTTCTTCAAGTCCTAGAGTTCTCCAGCCTACATTGCTATAGCCATCAGGAGAGAGGAGAAGCAGTACAAAGAAATACTGGAACTTGAGTGGAGAACTCAGGAGAATTTGTTTTGGCCACAAAATTTCATGACGAGAGTGGCACAGGCACATGCTATTTCAGAACGGGTGATCAGGTGAATTTTGTAATTATTAAGCATATTTAAAGAAAAATACTTCCATTATTTTCAGGTACACACTACCAGCAGGTAAGGTGAGGAAGTATAATTTAGATAAAGTTTCTCAAAGGAATTATTTTTAAGAAATTCCGAGTGACTTGTAATTAACAAAACAATTTGAGGATAAATGGGCATTTCTGAAGTGCTTGAAGGTATTTTAAATGATTTTGTTCTCCTCTGAATATAAGCAACTGCCTGTAATTTGGTTTACAGCATGTATTACTCTAGTTTAGTATGGCTTTCTTTATCGCTTTCCAGCAACGGCCTCAACTTACCCAACGACCACAGCAGGACGCTAGCCATGAGCTTCCTTTGAGCCTCAAACTGCAGTGTCATCCAGGCACTTTCTCCCAGAGTTCCATTAAAACCTTGAGGTCTACATTTTCCTTGGCCGTGGCTCAAAACAGAAACAACTCTTATCACCTGTGCTCTCCACCCATGTCCGGTTTTGCTCCGTGCTTCCTCTCCCCACCTCAGGATTCACCGCTTCCGCTTCCGGCCTTCCCAGAGTTTTCTTCCTCCAAAACGTGGTAAACAAGCTCCCCTGCGCCCTTCAGCGCCTCACAGAAAGCTCGTTCCTGCTCCCTTCCTCACTTCCCTCACTAAAACCTGCCTCGCCTAAGATGGCTGCTCCTTACCATTGACAAGCTTCAGAAGACAGTTCTAGCTCATTTTCTTACGCTGCGCCTGGGGGTTGAGAATTGGAGTCGGCATTTTCAACAAAAAATAAAAATAAAAATACATGCCACTTCCAGACCATTGGGTTTTGTTGTATTGTAAAAAATCGCCATTCCGTTTAAGACACTGCCATTTGGCTATATGACTTTTTTTTTTTTTTTTGAGACAGAGCCTTGCTCTGTCCCCAGGCTGGAGTGCAGCTGGGCGACATTGGCTTACTGCAACCTCCGCCGCACGGGTTCAAGCGTGATTCTCCTGCCTCAGCCTTGCGAGTAGCTGGGATTACAGGCAACCATGCCCAGCTAATTTTTTTTTTTTTTTTTTTTTTTTTTGTAGAGATGGGGTTTCACCATGTTGGCCAGCCAGTCTGGTCTCGAGCTCTCGACCTCAGGTGATCCGCCCACCTCAGCCTAGCCTCCCGAAGTGCTGGGATTACAGGTGTGAGCCACCCCGCCAGGCTGGCTATATGGCTTCATACCCTCCTCATCGCCAGTGACTCCACCTCATTCTGAACTGTTCATTGCCCTCCTGGAATTCTTCCTCAACTCTGGAATTCTGCCATCTGAGTTCGGGGCCATCCTGTGAGACTTTATGCAGATGGCCATTCAGGTCCCTAACCCTTATGGTTCATCACAGTTCCACTGATTATAGCTTTTGTCATTCCATCTATCCCTTCCCCCAGTCACACTGGAGCACTTGTCATTGTTCAGAATTGCTCCTATTTTGAAAATTTGTTCTCTATATTCTCTAACCTTCTGGCTCTGCCTTTCTTTACTCCTGCTATACCAGTTAAGAAATCTCAGCAAGATTTCCCAAGTCCTAACACGGTTCTCTTCAAATTTACAAGTCCTTAAAATGTGTTCATTGTCTTTACTGCCTAAAGCCTCAAGGCGCATGTTCCATCAGTATCCCTTATCTTCCTTTATATTCTTTACTATAGTGATAACTATCGAAAGTCATATTGTTTAGATTTTTATGACTCTTTAATAGAATGTAACCTCCTTAACGGCAGGGACTCCAATTCACTGCTGCAATCCCAGGGTTTAACAGAATGAGCTTCTCATGAACCTCATACACAGCACAGATTCATTAAATATTTGTGGAGGGAAGAAAAAAAGGATACAATCATTTCATCAATTCGGAGACTAAGAACCCCTTAAGTCGTCCAATAAGTTTTAATTTGAAACAACTTTTCAGAAATGTACATAATGATTCAGTAAATCTAAAAATGTATTATTCAACACTAGAAGGTTGACCTAATACTTATTGGTACATCTATGTAAGAGAATACTAAAGCAGTTAATGAAAAGATGCTCTAGAAGAATATCTAACAGTGTGAAAAAAGTTTGCAATATATCATTAAGAATGAAAAGCAGCCGGGCGCGGTCGCTCATGCCTGTAATCCCAGCACTTTGGGAGGCTGACTCAAGGGATCACAAGGTCAGGAGATCGAGACCATCCTGGACAACATGGTGAAACCCCGTCTCTACTAAAAATACAAAAAACTCGTCAGGCATGGTGGCACTTGCCTGAGTCCCAGCCACTCGGGAGGCTGAGGCAGGAGAATTGCTTGAACCTGGGAGCAACACTACAGCTTGGCAACAGAGCAAGACTCCATCTCAAAAAAGCAAAAACAAAAACAAAAGAATGAAAAGCAAGTTGCAGTGCAGTGTATACAGTACAATCTTATGTTGATAAAATATATAGGCATAAAAAAGACTGGAGAGAAAATCTATGTGATTTTGAGTTTGGTGATAAGTTTTTAGATATAATACCAAAATTATGATATATAAAAGAAAAATAATTGTTGAGCTGTATTAAAATTTAAAAAGTCTGCTCTGTCAGAGACAGTAATGAGTATCAAAACATAAGCCACAAATGGTAGGAAAATATTTGCAAAACATAGCTGATAAAAGATTTGTACCTAAAATATGCAAAGATGACTTAAAACTCAATGATAAGAAAACAATCCACCAAAAAATAAGCCAAAGATCTGAACAGATGCCTCACCAAACAAAATATACAAATGACAAAAAAGCATATGGAAAGATGCCCAATGTTAGCTGTCATGAACTGCAAATTAAAATAAGAATAAATGGCTGCATGTGGTGGCTCACACCTGTAATCCTAATACTTTGGGAAGCCAAAGTGGGTGGATCACTTGAGATCAGGGGTTTGAGACCAGCCCGACCAACATGGTGAAACTGTCTCTACCAAAAAATACAAAAATTAGCCCGCCATGGTGGCACGCACCTGTTGTTCCTTTGGAGGCTGAGGCACAAGAATTGCCTGAACATGGGAGGCAGAGATTGCAGTGAGCTGAGATTGCACCACTGCACTCCAACCTGGGCAACACAGTGAGACCCTGTCTCAAAAAAAAAAAAAAAAAAAAAAGCAACAAAACAATAAAATACAAATACAACTACACAGTTGTTATAATGGCTAAAATACAAAAGGCTAACCACGTTAATTGTTGTTGAGGATGTGGAGCAGCAATAACTCTCATTGCCAGTGGGACTGCAAAATGGGATGGTCATTCAGAAGCAACAAGGAGAGGACGCTAGAATGATAATGAATCAGGGTTTGGCAGTTTCTAATGTTTTTAATTTTAATTATTTTTAAGAGGCAGGCTGGAGTGAAATGGCATGATAGATCATAGTTTACTGTATCCTCAAGCTCCTGTGCTCAAGTGGTCCTCCTACCTCAGACTCTTGAGTAGCTGGGACTACAGGTGCACACATCACCATGCTTGGTTAATTTTTAAATTTTTTGTAGAGATGAGGTTTCTCTTTGTTGCCCAGGCTGGTCTGGAACTCCTGGCTTCAATCATCCTTCTACCTCAACCTTCCAAAGTGCTGGGATTACAGGCAGGAGGCACCACATCTGACCAAGTTTGGCAGTTTCTTACAAGACTAAACATAGTCATTTCATATAATTCAGCAATTGCACTCTTAGCTAAATTCCCCCAAAATTTTAAAACTTACATTCACACAAAAACCTACTTGTGAATGTTTCTAGCAAGTTTAAATTGAAAATTGAAAGCAACCAATTTGTCCTTCAACAGATGAATGAATAAACAGAGGTATAATTATTCAATGGTAAAATGTAGAATATTATTCAGTGATAAAAAGAAGTGAGCTATCAAGCCGTAATAAGACATGGATAAATCATAACACATATTGCTAAGTGAAAAACGTCAGTCTGAACAGGCTACATACTGTATGATGCCAATTATATGACATTCTCAAAAAGGCAAAACAATTTTAGAAAGAACAGTTGTTAAAGGGGTTTCAGGAAGAGGAATGGGGGTTGAAAAGATGCAGCACAGGATTTTTAGGGCAGTGAAACTATTCTGTATGATGCTATAATGGCAGATACATGTTTTTATATAGTTGGCAAAACCCATGGAACTTTACAACACGAAGAGTGAACCTCAATTTGTGAAAAAATTTTAAAAAGCATTTAGGAGTTCAGGGGATCTTAGCATGTCATCCTTGAATGCAGAATGTGACAAATGAATTTAACTTATTACAAATGTGTAACACAATCTCAGTGAAATGGGTAGGGGAGAAATGGTACTAATAAGTAAGTTCAGAAGTGAGTGAATATAGGAAGACTAATAGCAAAATAAACTGCACGTAATTACTGTGTTCCAGTTAATAAATTGTCTCCATGGGAATACAGGTTAACAATTCTGATTCTGCTAAACATGTATACTGGTATTAAAACATATGTAAATGGATGGCAGATGGTAGGAGCCAGGATTTTCACTGTTGGAGTGGGAGGTTTTAGAAAGCAAGAAGAGGAAGCTAGAATGATCACTATGGTAATGAATTAGAGTTGGAGAAATCAGTATGAACTCATATTTTAGCTTAAAATAAGTATAGATAGCTACATATAGAAATATTTTATATATATACACAAGTTGATATATACATATGTATTTTCTTGCTCTGTTCTGCTGAAAGGACCTAGAAGTAATAACACCCCTATATTAATAAACACCCCTAGCACCCTGATCTTGCTTTCTAATGCCATTACTTCATTAAAAGACAAAAGCTCATTGGAGAAATGGTCAATTCCAATTCTAGGCCTGGGGTCATGAATATGAGCCATTGAAGATGAGTAAGTACAGTACCAGAAAGTAAAGAATTACTCCAAAAAAATCCCCCCAAACAAACCCACAATTATAGGGGTATTCCAAAGGGCAAGCATACAGGAGCCAATCAAAAGAGCACTCAATGGCAAAAGCTGGGACAATTTGAGCAAGAAAACAAGTAAAATAATATTAGATTATAGCCCAAAGCATAAAATACATATCCATGCGTCCATACTGAATGACTGAATAAATAAATAAATCATAAACGGAGGAGACAAATCTCTCATGCAAAGGAGTCTCAAACAATGTATATACATACTTCGCCCTCAAGGTGGTAGAGCATAAGTCCTCATTCCATAAGTTTGGGCTGTCCATAGCAACTTCCTTCCAAAGAGTACATTATGGGGTGGGATAGGAGTAATTTCACAATGAAGACATCTGACAAACAATACCTCATCCAGGCGATCGAGGTTAACTTGAACAGTAATAAGTCATTGTATAGTATGTTGCCCTGGATTATCTTTGAGGCTTTGTGGTATTCCTTCCAAAAACACACAACCTCAGTCTAATTATGACAAAAATATCAGACAAATCCCAATTAAAAGACATTCTACAAAATTTCTGACCAGTACTCCTCAAAACTATCAAGATCATCAAAAACAAGCCAAGTATTAGAAACTGTCATAGCCAAGAATGGCCTTAGGAGGCATGACAACTAAAGGTAATGTGGCATCCCGAATGGGATTATGGAACACAGAAAGGACATCAGGTAAAAACTAAAGACATATGAATAAAATGTTACTTAGTTATTAATTATGTATTAATATCAATTCATTAATTGTACCACATATGCCATACTGACATAAGATGCTAAAATAGAAAAAACTGGGTATAAGGTATATGAGAATCTTTATACTCTATTTGCGATCTTTTGTAAATCTAGAACAATTCTTTTTTTAAAAATAAGTATTTAAAAAGAAGAAAAAAACAGAAAGATATCTCTCAAAATCTTATTAGTAGTTGTGTTTTAGTGGCAGGATTACAAATAATTTTTTCCTGTTTGTTTATCTATATTTTTAAAATAATACCATTGAATTTTTATTTTTAGGCTCTTGAAGGTTTGACATTAATCTAACAGTCCCAGCATTTGGTCTCCGGCCTCTTCAGATAGGTAGCATTTTGGCCCTTGTCAAGCAAGTGACACTTGTTACCATCTCTAGGGAAGGAGTTCCACGGCAGGGAGGACAGCAAAGAGCATGACAATCAATGCCTAACACCAGGAGCAGCAGTCCCACGATGGCATCTCACTGCATCAAGTTACCAAGAAAGCATCACCAAGAAAGGCATGACACACAGGTGCTGAATGGAACATTGCTTTTCTTGCATAGAGAAGAAGCAGAGCAATATTGATTTCAAACAGGTGCTGTCGAGAGAAGGTCTTGCTCCACAGCCAACACAGGGAGACGGTCTGCATGGGCCCCTCTTGTGCTATAGGTGAAGGGCTCTATTTCTTCCTCCACAAGGAAAAAGAAATAGCAATGTGATTGACCAGGTGTCATAGGATACACACAGTTTACACAGAACAAAAAAGTATACACTGAACCTGGAGCAGAAAAAATACTCCCAAACAAGATGATATGCCCAGCACAGGTTGCGAGGGTTCCTTATCTCCATGTAGAAAAATGTTTCAGGACTGAGGCACTCTTTTATGCAGCCGTGCAAGGGTCAGTAGCCTGTGCATGACTGTTTTTTACAACAGCCCTCATTCATAATATACACTAGACACTGTAATCTCCTTTTGAAAAAGGAAATAAAGAATATAATTATCTCATAGTGGGTGATAGAAGTAAGTCATTATAAATATAGGGGAATACAGTTAGCCATTAGTAGGAAAGGAATCATTACTTTTGCAAATTAAGCTGAAAAATTATGCCAAAAGGTAGCTACAAAACTCATAATGCTTATTAAAAGTAAAATCTCAAGCTCTCCAGAAAAAGAACCCTCTGCTTATGTTACAGAAGTCAGAGAGAACAGCAGGGCAAACATTATGTGAATTTCTTTCACAGAGGATGATAGTGTCTCACAGGGCATATTAAAGTGTCAAATTTCAGTGACGGCAAGTGCATTTGCCACTGAGGTGACTGGTTTCATTTTCAGATAGATTCCAAAATCAAGTTATACAAATTAAGACTAAAATACTTCATGATAATTTGCATTTTTGTAAACAAATGGTTAATAACCATAAATTGAGGAGATGAATATTATCTATAAATGATGGGTGCCTTTTTGTTACTTAAAATGGCAGTATAGAGTATAGAAATTAGAGTATAAGTTTATTTTGAATGTTGGGCAATTCTTGCACCTCTAAGAGCCTCAGGTTCTGCTCTTTTATGTTTTATTATTATTATTTTAAGACAGAGTCTCGCTCTGTTGCCCAGGCTGGAGTGCAGTGGTGCGATCTCGGTTCACTGCAAGCTCTGCCTCCTGGGTTCAAGTGATTCTTCTGCCTCAGCCTTCTGAGTAGCTGGGATTACAAGCGAGCACCACCATGTCCAACTAATTTTTGTATTTTTAGTAGAGACAGGGTTTCACCGTGTTGATCAGGCTGATCTCAAACTCCTGACCTCATTATACACCTGCCTCGGCCTCCCAAAGTTCTGGGATTACAGGTGTGACCCACTGCACCTGGCTAGTTTCTGCTCTTTTAAAATAGAGCTATTTATAGTCATTGTAGGGGTTAAATGAATTAATACATGTCAAGTGCTTAGGATGGTATCAGACACACAGCAAATTCTATGTAAAAGTTAGCTGTTGGCTGGGCATGATGGCTCACATCTGTAATCCCAGCATTTTGGGTGGGCGAGGTAGGTAAATCACTTGAAGCCAGGAGTTTGAGACCAGCCTGGCCAACATGGCAAAACCCCATCTCTACTAAAAATACAAAAATTACCTGGATGTCTTTGGTGCATGCCTGTAATTCCAGCTACTCTGGAAGCTGAGGCAGGAGAATTGCTTGAGCCCGGGAGGCAAAGGCTGCAGTGAACCGAGATTTCACCACTTCCCTCCAGCCTGGGAGACAGAGCAAGACCCTGTCTCAAAAAAAAACTTAGTTGTTACATTAAGTAAAGGAAGTCAGTGATTTTTACCCACCCCTTTTTTACTCTCTCTCACATTCCACTCAAATCTCCAACACCAACCTTACACTGACTCCCTTCATCCCTGACAGCTTCTTGCTCCTTCATGGCACAACCATTCTCTGAGTTACCCAAGACCAAAGCTTATTGATTCTTCCCTCTCTAACTTCTTTTGCAATTGGAGTTGCTACCTTCTAAGACCTAACTTTGGTTTTTGGTCTTACATTTTTCCCCATTTCCATCAATAATACTGAGCTTAAGCACTTGTCAATTAATAATCTATTAACTTGGCTATTCTACTTTCCTCATTCACCCCAATCAGCTTATACCCTGATGCCAGGTTAAATGTTATTTTTATTTTAATAACAGCTTTGTTGAATAATACTAAAATTTTTGAAGCATATCATGCAATGGTTCTTAGTATTCACAGACCTTTGCAACCTTTACCATTATCCACTTACAGAATATTTTTATCACCTTAAAAAGCAATCTCAGACACACAAGCAGTCACTTCTAATTTTCCCTTTCCCCCAGCCAAACAATCCCTAATGTACTTTCTATTTCTATGAAGCTGCCTAATCTGGATATTTCATATAAATGAAATCATATAATATATAACCTTCGTGTCTGTTTTGTTTTCAGTTAGCATAAAGTTTTTAAGGTTCATCCATATCATAGCATATACCAATGCTTCATTCCTTTTTGTCACCAAATGCTATTCCATTATATGAATATAACCACATAGCATTTATCCATTATCAAATGATGTACATTTGGGTTGTTTCCATATTTCGCTATTGTCAATAATATTGCTATAAGCATTTGTGTACAACCTTCTGGATAAACATCCGCTTTTCAATTCTCATGGGTATATATCGAGGAGTAGAATTGGTGGATCATACGGTGACTGTCATTTGAGCTTTGTGAGGCACTTCCACTGTTTTTGAATGCAGCTGCATCATTTTACATTCCCACCAGAATATATGAGGGTTCTAGTTTCTCTGTCCTCATCAACAGTTGTTACTATCCATCTTTCTATTATAGCCATCCTAATGGATATTAAGTGTTAACTAATAGTTTTGATTTGTATTTCTCTAATGAATAATTCATTGTGCTATATTGGACATTATTTTTTGTATATATTTTTGTAGAAATATCTATTCAAATCCTTTTCCATTTTTAAATGGAGTTATCAGTTCATTGTTGAATTGTAATATTTCATTATATTTTCTTGGTACTAAAGAGTTTCTTAGTGGATATATATTTTGCAAGAATGTTCTCCCATTCTGTGGAGGCTGTCCTTTCAGTTTATTGATATTGTCCGTTAAAGCACAAGTTTTAATTTTGATACATCACCACTTATCTAAATGTTATTTTGCTGCTTATACTTTTGCTATTATATCTATGACATTATTGCCTATGCAAAGTTAAGAGAACTTGCTCCTTTGTTTTTTTCCAAGATTTTTTTTTAAAGCTTTAGCTCTTTCATTTGGGTTTGTGATCAATTTTGAATTAATTTTTGTGTGTGGTGCGAGGTAAGAGTCTAGCTTCATTCTTTTGCATGTGAATATTCTGTTTTCCCAGAACTATTTACTGAAAGTACTATTCTTAAATGGATCAGTTCAGCAAAAGGATATAACAATTTTAAATTGCACCCTACAATGCATCCAACACCCAAGCACCACAGGTATACAAAGCAAATATTATTAGATGTGAAGAGAGAAATAGACTGTAATACAATAATAGCTGGAGACCTCAACATTCCATTCTAAGCATTAGATCATCTAGACAGAAAATAACAAAGAAACCAGGGAATACACTACATATTAGACCAAATGGGCCTGATAGAAATGTACAGAACATTTAATCTGATAGTTTCAGAATATACATTCTTCTCCTCAGCACATGGAACATTCTTCAGGATAAACCATATTTTTGGCCACAAAAAAAGTCTCAAAAAGTTTTTTAAATTTGAAATCATATTGAGTATTTTCTCAGACCAAAATGGAATAAAACTAGAAATTAATAACAAGAGGAAGATAGGAAACTCTAATTACATAGAAATTAAACAACGTACCCCTGAATGATCATTGGATCAATGAAGAAATTAAGAAGAAAATCAAAAAAGTTCTTGAAACAAATAAAAATGGAAATACAACATATTAAAACCTATGGGATACATCAAAAGCTGTGTTGAGAGTTTATAGCAATAAACACCTACATCAATGAAGTTCAAGGACAGACATAATAAGACCCTGTCTTCAAAAAAAATTGTTTTTGTGTGTTAATTAAAAAAAAAATGCTTTAGAGCAAGATGGCTGAAAAAAAGCCTTCACCAGTCATCCTCCCTTTAGGAACACTACAAATGAAAAGCACTTTCACAGGAATTGGTGTCAACTCAGCCATAGTGCAGTAGAGGACCAACTGGGCTGTTGGGGTCCCCGGTTCCAGGCCTTGGCTCTTACACAGCATTTCTAGACTTGCCCTGGGTCAGAAGGAAGCCCACTGCTCCAAAAGGAGAGACCCAGGCCTCACAGCAATCACCACCAGCTGACTAAAAACCTCTTGAGCCTTGACTGCACATTAGTGGTAGCCAGACAGGTCTGGCCATGTGGCTTCGGTGGTTGTAGACTTTGGGAGAGACTCCTCTATTTGTAAAATGGGGAGGAAAGAGGGGAAGGACTTTCTCATGTGGCTTGGGTGCCAGCTCAGCAGCAGTAGAATATAACACCAGGTAGATTCCTAAGGTTTCCTACTCAAGGCCCTGCCTCCCAGACAGCATCTCTGAACCTACCTGGGAACTATGGGAACTTGCCACCCTGAAAGGAAGGACACAAGCCTGGCTGGATTCACCACCTGCTAATTGTAGAGCCTTAGGGCCTTGAGCCATCCTAGGAAGTAGCCAGGCACTGGTTACTGTGGGACTGGGGGATACCCAGTGCTCTGCTGGCTTTTGTGCTTCTGTTCTGTATAACCCTTCCCCTAGTTCCAGAGAGCTCAGCATAAACAGAGGAACTGTTCGTTTGGGAGAAAATAAGGAAAGAGAAAAAGAGTCTCTGCCTGGTAATCCAGGGAATTTTTCCAGATCTTAGCCAAGACCTCCAAGGTACTACCTTGGTACAAGTCTGCAAGAGCCACAGTGGTACTGGGCTTGGAGTAGCCTCTAATGCAGATATAGCTGCAGTGACCAAAAACTTACATAACAACACCCAAGTCCCTTCAATGCCTGGAAAGTCTCCCCAGAAAGAATAGGTACAAACAAGTTCAGACTGTGAAGACAACAATAAATACCTAACTCTTCAATGCCCAGACACCAACAAACATCCATAGGCATCAAGACTATCAAGATCATGACCTCACCAAATAAACTTAAAAAGGCACCAGGGACCCATACAGGAGAAGCAGACATTTGTGACATTTCAGAGAATCCAGAATAGCCATATGAAGAAAAATTCAATGGAATTCAATATAACACACAGAAGAAATTCAGATTTCTATTAGATAAATTTAACAAAGAGATTGAAATAATTACAAAGAATCAAACAAATTCTAGAGCTGAAAAATGCAATTTACATAGTGAAGAGCATCAGAATATCTTAACAGCAGAATTGATCAAGCAGAAGAACGAATTAGTGAGCTTGAAGACAGGTTATTTGAAACTACACACTCAGAGGAGACCATAGAAAAAAAGAATTTTGAAAGAATGAAGCATGCATACAAGTTCTAGAAAACAGCCTCAAAAGGTCAAATATAAGAGTTATTAGCCTTAAAGAGGAGAGGGTGGTTGGACGTTTATTCACAGGCATAATAAGAGAGAACTTCATAAATCTAGAGAAAGCTATCAATATCCAAGTACAAGAAGGTTATCAAACACCAAGACCCCATATAAGACTACCTTAAGACATTTAATAAACTCCCAAAAGTCAGGGATAAAGAAAGGAGCCTAAAAGCACCAAGAGAAAAGTAACCAATAACATACAACGGAGCTCCAATATATCTGGCAGCAGACATCTCAGTGGAATCCTTACCCAGGAGAGAGAGGCATGACATATTTAAAGTGCTGAAGAAAAATAACTTTTATCCTAGAATAGTATATCCAGCAAAAATATCCTTCAAACATAAAGCAGAAGCAAAGACTTTCCCAGACAAATAAAAGCTAAGGGATTTCATCAGCATCTGACCGGTCCTACAAGAAATTCTAAAGGACATTTTTGAATCTGAAAGCAAAGGCTGTTGGTGAGCATTAAGAAATCATCTGAAGGTCTAATACTCACTAGTAATAGTAAGTACAGCAAAAAACCACAGAATATTATCATGCCATAGTTGTGGTGTGTAAACTACTCATATTTTGAGTAGAAACGCTAACAGATAAACTGGTCAAAAATAACTACAATAAATTTTAAGATATATAAGTACAAATCAAACGTAAATAGAAACAACAGAAAATTAAAAACAGAAGGATAAAATTAAAATGTAGAATTTTTTTAGTTTCCCGTTTGCTTGTTAGTTTGTTTATGCAAACAATGTTGTCATCAGTTTATAATAATGGGTTATAAGATATTTTTGTAAACCTCATGGTAACCTCAAATCAAAAAACATACAACAGATATACACAGAAAAATAAAAAGCAAAAAATTAAAACATATTACCAGATACTATTATATTCACTAAAAAGAAATGAGAAGGAATAAACAAAGGGAGAGAAGACCATAAAACAACCAAAAAACAAATTTTAAAATGGCAGAAGTAAGTCCTTACTTATCAATAATAATATTGAATGTAAATGAACTAAACTCTAAAATCAGAAGACACAGAGTGGCTGAATAGATTAAAAAAAAAAAAAGCAAGACCCAGTGATCTACTGCCTAAAACACACATGACCTATAAAGGCACAAATAGACTGAAAATAAAGAGATGGAAAAAATATTCGATGCAAATGAAAACCAAAAAAAAAGCAGGAGTAGCTATACTTATACATGACAAAAAAGACTTCAAGATAATAACTATAAAAAGAGACATAAAAGGTTTTAATAATATACAATGATGAAGAAGTCTATTCAGAAATGGAATATAACAATTGTAAATATATATGCACCCACAGTGCAGTACCCAGATGCATAAAGCAAATATTGTCAGAATTAAAGAGAGAGATACACATCAATCCAAAATGGCTGGAGACTTCAACACCCCACTTTTAGCATTGGACAGATCAGACAGCAAAGAAACATCAGATTTAAGCCATACTATAAACCAAATAGTTCTAATAGATATTTACAGAAAACTTTCTCTGACATCTGAAGAATACATTCTTCTCCTCAGCACATGGATCATTATCAAGTATAGACCATATGCTAGGTCACAAGAAAAAGTTTTTTAAAATTCCAAAAAATTGAAATTATATCAAGTATATTCGCTGACTACAATGGAATAAAATTAGAAATCAATAAAAAAAGAATTTTTGAAAACGCATGGAAATTAAATGGTATATTCCTGATTGTGTGTCAATGAAGACATTAAGAAGGAAATTGAAACACTTTTGAAACAAATGATAATGGAAACACAACATACCAAAACCTATGGGATGTAGCAAAAGCAGTACTAAGAGAAAAGTTTATAGCTATAAGCACCCACATCAAAAAAGTAAAAAAAAAACTTCAAATAAACAACCTAACAATGCATCTTAAAGAATTACAAAAGCAAGAGCAAACCAAACCCAAAATTAGTAGAAGAAAAGAAATAATAAAGAACAAAGCAGATATAAATGAATTTTAAATAAAGAAAACAACACAAAGGATCAAAAAATTAAAAGTTAGCCTTTATTTTAAAGAGAAACAAAATCAGGCCTGTCATGGTGGCTCATGCATGTAATCACAGCACCTTGGGAGGCCAAATTGGGAGGATCACTGGAGCCCAGGAGTTTGAGACCAGCCTGGGCAACATAGTGAGATATTATCTCTACAAAAAGGCAAAGAATTAGTGGTCTCATGCACTTGTGGTTCCAGCTACTCATCAGGTTGAGATGGGAGGATCACTTGAGCCCAGAAGATAGAGGCTGTAGAGTGCCATGATCATGCTGTTGCACTACAGCCTGGGCAACAGAGGGAGACCCTATGTCAAAAAAGAAGAAGAAAGAAGAAAATAAAATAAAATAAAATAGAAGAAGAAGAAGCAGCAGAAGCAGAAGCAGCAGAAGCAGCAGCAGAAGCAGCAGCAGAAGCAGCAGCAACGGAGGAGGAGGAGGCAGAGAGGGGAAGGGGGAGGATGGGGGAGGGGAGGTGAAAGGGAAGGGAGAGGGGGATATAAATGGAAAAACTTAGTCAGATCATCTAAAAAAAGAGAGACACAAATAAATAAAATCATAGATGAAAAAGGAGACATTACAACCAGTACCACAGAAATTCAGAGCATAATTAGAGACGACTACAGGAAATTATATGCCAATAAATTGGAAAACCTGGAAGAAATGGATAAATTCCTAAATACATACAACCTGACAAGGTTGAACCATAAAGAAATTCAAAATCCGAACAAACCAAAAACAAGCAATGAGATCAAAGATGCAATAAAGACTCCAAGCAAATGAAAGTCTGAGACCCGATGACTTCACTGCAGAACTTTACCATGCATTTAAAGAGAACTATTACTAATCATACTCAAACTACTCTGAAAAATAGACAGAGAGGGAATGCATTTCTCAAATGCATTTCTCAAGGCCAGTATAACCCTGATACCAAAACCAGACAAGGATACATTTAAAAAACAAAAAACCATAGGCCAATATCACTGATGAACATTGATGCAAAAATCCTCAACAAAATACTACCAAACTGGGTTCAACAACACATCAAAAAGATCATTTAGCATAACAAAGAGTGACTTAACCCAGGGATGCAAGCTTGGCTCAACACATGCAGATCAATCAATGTGATAAGTTGTATCAACAGAATAAAGGAAAAAACAACAAGATCCTTTCAATTGCTGCTGAATAAGCATTTGATAAAATTCAACATTCCTTCATGTTAAAAACCATGAAAAGCCTGGGTATAGAAGGAACATACCTCAACGCCATTAAAACCATATATGAGAGATCTGCAGCTAGTACCACATTGAATGGGGGGAAAAGTGAAAGCCTTTCCTCTAAGATCTGGATCTTGAAAAGGATGCTCGATGCTCAATTCACCACTGTTATTAAACATGGCAATGGAAGTCCTAGCTAGAGTAATCAGATAAGGGTAAGAAATAAAGAGAATTCAAATTGGAAAAGGGAAAGTCAAATTATCCTTGTCTGCAGATTACATAATCTTATATTTGGAAAAATCTAAAGACTCCACCAAAAACTATTAGAACTGAAAAACAAATTCAGTAAAGTTGCAGGATACAAAAGTAACATACAAAAATCAGTAGTACTTCTATATGCCAACAACTAACAATCTGAAAAGGAAATCAAGAGAGCAATACTATTTACAGTAGCTACGGATAAAATAAAATACTTAGGAATTAACTTAAAGATGTGACAGATCTTTATAATGAAAACTATAAAACATTGATGAAAGAAATTGAAAAGGACGTCAAAAAATGAAAAGATATTCCATGGTCATGGATTAGAAGAATCAATATTGTTAAAACGTCTATACTACCCAAAGCAATCTACAGATTCAATGCAATCCCTATCAAAATAATAATGACATTCTTCACAGAAATAGAAAAACAATCCTAAAATTTATATGGAACCACAAAAAACCCATAATAGCCAAAGCCACTCAGAGCAAAAATAACATAACTGGAAGAAACACTAATGTGTTTCCTGACTTCAAATTATACCACAAAATTATAGTAACCAAAACAGCATAATAGTGGCATAAAAACAGACACATAGACCAGTGGTACAAATTAGAAAACTCAGAAATAAATTCCTACATCTACAGCAAACTTATTTTTTACAAAGGTGCCAAGAACATACATTGGGGAAAGGACAGTCTCTCAAATAAGAGGTCTGAGAAAACCATATATCCATATGCAGAAGAATGAAACTAACCCCCCTCTCTTGCCATATACAAAAATCAAATCAAAATTAAAGACTGAAATCTAAGACCTCAAACTATGAAACTACTATAAGAAAACACAGGGGAAACTCTCCAGGATATTGGACTGGGCAAAGATTTCTTGAGTAATATACACAAGCATAGGCAACCAAAGCAAAAATGGAAAAATGAAATCATATCAAGTTAAAAAGCTTCTGCATAGCAAAGGAAACTATCAACAAAGTGAAGAGAAAACCCACAGAATGTAACAAAATATTTGCAAAATAGCCATCTGACAGGGGATTAACAACCAGAACACATAAGGAGCTCAAACAACTCATTAGGAAAAATCTAATAATCTGATATTAAAATGGGTAAAAAATCTGAATAGACATTTCTTAAAAGAAGACATACAAGTGGCAAATAGGTATATGAAAAGGTGCTCAACATTACTGATCAGATAAATGCAAATCAAAACAACGAGATATCATCTTAACTGAATTAAAATGGCTTTTATGCAAAAGACAGGCAACAACAAATACTTTAAGGATGTGGAGATAAGGGAAACCTTGTACACTGTTGCTGGGAATGTAAATTAGTACAATCACTATGAACAGTTTGGAGGTTCCTCAAAAACTGAAAATAGAACTACCACATGATCCAGTGATCCCACTTGTAGCTGTCTATCCAAAAGAAATGATATCAGTATACAGAAGAGATATCTGCACTCCCATGTTTATTACAGCACTACTTATAATAGCCAAGATTTGAAAGAAACCTGTTTCTATTAACAAATAAATGGAGAAAGAAAATGTGTACTATACACAAGCAAGTACTATTCACCGTCAAAAGAGAACAGGATCCTGTTGTTTGCAACAACATGGATGGAAGTGGAGAACATTAAGTGAAATAAGTCAGGCCCAGAAAGACAAACTTCACTTGTTCTCACTTATTTATTGGAAAATTAAAATAATTGAACTCATGGAGACAGAAAGTAGAATGATGGTTACCAGAGGCTGGGAAGGTAGTCAGGCAGGTAGGGGGAGGGGAGCATAGTTAATGCACACAAACAGATAGAGAAAATGATTAAGATCTGGTATTTGACAGCACAACAGGGTGACTACAGTCAACAGTAATTTATCATACATTCTAAAATAACTAAAAGAATATAAATGGATAGTTTGTAACACAAAGAAAACGTAAATGTTTGGGGTGATAGATGTTCTATTTACTTTGATTTGATTATTATACATTGTATGCCTGTATCAAAATATCTCATGTATTCTATAAATATGTACAAAAAAATGTACATTTTTTACATACCTACAAAAAAATTTAAATTATAATTACCCCTCCCAACTTACATAATATTAGCTGTCAAGTATTTTAATTCTTCCCTTTGTTTTAAGTCCTCACAAATTAGATATCACTTTATAAAGATGATGTTTGTTTTGACTTGTTTTATGACTTTATCAATTTCTTTGTTCACCATTCTTTTGCATCTCAGATCTTTCTTCTAGAATAACCTTTCTTCTTTCTTAAATACATCCTTTAGAAATTCCTAAGTATGATATGTAGATAATTCTCTCAATTTTTGATTCTCTGAAAATGACTTTTATTTCACTTTATTCTTAAAAGATAGTTTTGGTGGGTACAAACAAGTTGATTTTTGGTGTTCTACAGTTTCATAACAATATAGATAGACAGATAGATAGATAAATATCCTACTTGGTATAAATAGATTCATGTCTTCATTCAATTTTGAAAAATATGCAATTGTTATCTCTTCAAATATTGCTTCTTCTCCATTCTCTTTATTTTCAGTCTGGGATTCTGACTATAAATTTATTCACCTAGTTCTTCACAAACCTTGGCTATATATATGGTCACCTGTGGAGCTTCCTAACCAATAAAGATTCTGATTCAAGAGGTCGGCAATAAGGCTGAATCTGAATTTCTAACAATCCCCCAGGTGGATCTCTTACTACTGTTTCTTGTACATGTCACACGGGACACAGTATTAGACCTTCTCTTTTTATCCTCCACATCTCTTAACATTTCTTTCATTTTACACCTCTCATTTCTCTGTATTGCATTCTAGTTAATTTCTTTCAGTCTGTCTCCCAATTAACTTATTTATCTTCCTTTATATCTGTTATGCTCTTTAGCCTCTGTTTTTCAACAACTACATTTTTTATTTCTAAAATTTACATTTGATACTCTTTATAAATGTCTGGAACTTTTTAAGTGCTTTGTTGCTTGCACATTTTTTGTTGTTCCATCTTCCATTTCTTTAAATGGTTCATAAAATGTTATTTTATAGCCTACATCTTATGCAACTATATTTTATGATTATCATGTCTCAAAGCCTTGAGGGTTCATATGTGTTGTGGGTTACCTATGCTAATTATCATTCGCATGGTTTATTTTCTTTGCATGTTTGGAAATCCTTCTTTGTGAGTTCATATTTGGCTGATCTTGATCAATGGAAAATCTGAGAGCATAAAATAAAAATATTTTCACCAAAGTGGATTTGGTTTCTATCAAATGCAAGCCAGGATAGGCTACCAATCTCTATGATGACATAAGTCACCTTCAAGGTTCTTAGACTTAACCTGGGACACTCAAGTTTAGCAATTTCCCACATATATCTTTTCACCAGACCAAAGCACAGTTTCTTGGCAGCAGTGACAATCCGGCTCCTGCCTTTGTTGGAATCCCTTATTACTTCTGTGTTAACTGTTTTTTAAGTTCTCACAGCTTTTCCCTGTTTTCTGGTCCTTTGGAAATTTCCCTTGCTTTCTTCAAACCCCAAAACATAAGAACTATGTCGTATGAAGTATCTAACTTTAGTTCTGAACAAGAAGACCTGCATGCACATGCATGAACACACACACACACACACACACACACACACACACACACACACACACAGTGAATCCATTATATTCCCAGAGCCACATGTCACGAAAATATTTTTCACTTAAGTCTCCCTCATAATCGGCTGTGTGTGACTCTCAACCCATTACACGGTTATTTCCCCAGGTCCTGACCATAATGTTTGAATACATTTCAATAGCTAGAAAAACACTCACATTAGATCCCTAAGAGCTATAGAAAAATAAGGACATGCAGAGGCCATGTATCTCTCTTTTCATGCAGAATAGTAAGTCAAGAACAATACTACACCCCTAGGAGAAGTTCAGAAACTATTGCTACCATGGAAGGCTAGAAAATGCAGAGTGGTAATTACAAAATGCTCAATGTAATTCTCTAGTTTAGTTAGTGCAAAAAGTGATTGATTTTGGGAGAGAGATGGTGAATTTTCATAGCCTGAGTTAGTTGATGACTCCAATAAAAGCTACTGTTCCAGATAGAATCTTTTTAACGGACTAAATTAATACAACCATGGATACCTAATAACTAGTTATTGATCCAGTGACTTTTTTTCAATCCCAACAAGCAGTAAATACCAGCAACCAATAGTTTCCCTGGGAAAAGAGATTAGTACAGTAAGTCATCCTTTAACGTTGTCAATAAGTTCTTGGAAATTGTGACTTTATGCAAGACAACATGCTCTGAAACCAGTTTTATCATAGGCTAATTGAAACAAACAACAGTTAATTCCTACAGCATATTTTTGGTCACAAAACCATTACTAAACTTCTAAAGGCTCAAAGCACTTATAGTATTAAAATTTGAAATAAATGTGGGCTACACATAAATTTAAGAATGATTAATAAAAGCAAGTAAGATAATTATTTAGCCAGATAATTATTTACTGGTTTTGGTGAACTGGTGAGCAACCGCAGTCCTAGTGATGGGTTAAATCAAGGAATAACTGTTTACAAGTCAGAAATTGAAAAGAATACCTCTTACCACCACACAGTTCAAAACCACACAAAACAAATATGGTGGGATCACTGAACACTTTCATCCTGTATCATTTATGTTATGCATTTGGATTATTGCATACTTTATGAATTTTTATTGGACAATAATAAAATTCATTATTCATTCATTCATTTCCCAACCCACTTATTGCAGTTCTGGGTTGCCAGTGGATGGAATCTGTCAGGGCACAAGACTGGAACCAACACTATTCCATTGCAGGATGCACTCTCTCTCTCTCTCACACACACACACACACACACACACACCCCACAGACGCTTACACATTTACTCAGACTAAGATCATTTAGAAGATATACCAGTTAACATGATGTACACATCTTTGGGATGTGGGAAGAAATTAGAGTACCTGGAGAAATCCCATGCAGAATGGGGAGAACATGCAGGCTTCACATAGAGGCCCCAGCCAAGAATCAATTCTTATTTTTCTCATCAACATTATTTATAATGAAACAACATTGAACAAAAAGATGTTATTCAAGGACCTCCTGTACATCTTTGTTATTGTGTTAGGACACAGCAACTCCTCAGTGCTATGACACAGTTTATTTCTCAGGGATCTGACTGTTTCCCATTCCACAAGATATCTCTCTAGTTCATCACATTGTTGGTAACAATACAACCTGAAGAACAAAAAGAAGCTGATTGCCTAGAAGTCAAGCTCATCTGAAGATAGAAGGTGTCCTCCACAAAATCATAAAAATCTGAAAGCTCAGTAAAGTTTTTGGCAGACCAGTAGGCTGGCTAAGCATAGTCCTTCCAAGATATAGAATAAGTTGCAATATTTTGTACATGTGATTCTTGGTGGGATCTTTGCATTTTTGAAGTAATATATACTATATTTACAAGGTAACTTACTTATTTGGTGACCTGAAACCTTGTCTAATTTGAGTAAGGCCCAGAGCAAGAGAAGAGTCTTCATCTTGTCCAAGCTATACTGCAAATAGCTCTCTGCACCTTAATCCCCATGACTGAGCCAATGCTATGGCAAATTAAATGCCTTGGGCAGATTAAGATAATATACGAAGGCTGCATAAATTCCCACTAGAAGAATCACAATGAAGTCTCCCAAGAATTTGGGAGAAAACCGTATCCTCTTTGGTATGCAGCTATCATTCTTTCGGAAAACAGTAGTTTGATTGCCACTGAGCCCTGCTAACCATGGTATACCTGGTGATAAGGGATTCAGTTGACCATTATAAACTTGGTGTTACCAGATCTACCTACCCCTACAATGGCTGCAAACAATATGCTCCACAGTCAAGGAAAAGTTAGTGTATTAGAGACCAGCCTTAAACAGATTCTCAAAAAAAAGTTGAATAAGTATGTTGCCTACTCTTCTAGCAGGACTGCATCTTCCATGCTGCCATCTTCCCCTCAGCTTACTTTATGGACCCACATTGCTGTGTGGAAAGTTCCCTATGATGCAGTAATATAAAAGAGAAACCTGTGGCTGACAATAGGCAGGGACAGACCTCCATGATATTAGCACCCAGTCAGGAATTGAAGTGGAAGAGAGAATTTTTTCCAGTTGGCAGAATTTCAAGTATTTTTTTTGTCCTCATTGGCTAGGAGAAGGGCAGATTTATTGGATTTAAAAGATCATCAAGCTCTTTGAAGAAACAGGATCAGAGGATTGGTGACAAGAAAAATATCTGTGTCTTACAGTGATGCTTATTATAATGCCTCCTCTGCAGAGAAGATTCTTAAGTTGTCAGGTGAAGCTCAACTAATCTGTGGTATTAGTCTCTTTCTCCAGTCAGCCAATCCTTGTTCAGTGGGTTCTAAAGTCATCCATACTGGCAAAGACAGAGGTTATACACAAGCTCATCAACAAAGACCTCCTCTCACTGTGGTTGACTAAGTTACTGTCAGAGTCAGGTGCCAAGTCTGCCAACAACAGTTACTGACCCTGACCCCTCCAGTAAGGTAGAATATCTAATTGAAACAGGAATTCACCTGTGGCAGATTCATTATACTGAATTCTGCTACATCCTTGGAACAGACATTTATTGTGAATTTGGGTATGCCTTCCATGTTTCATAATCTTCTCACATAGCACGTACTGTAGACTTACTAGATGGCTTTTGCATCCTCGTGGATGAATCACACAACATTGCTTTTGGACAAGAAAGTCCTTATAACTATAAAAAGAAATAAGAAAATGTTACAGAAATTCATGGGTCATAACTACTTCCTCATTATCCATATGTAGCTGGAATTTCCTATTAAAGACTCAGTTACTATATCAGCCAGTATCTAACACTTTGCAAGCTCAAAATGCTCTCCTGTGGAATTTGGTAAATGCTCTGAAGAGCAATCAATTACTGCTAGAAAACAGGAGTTCCAGCACTGAAAGGGTGAATAGGGTTAATCCTTTTTATAGCTACAACTCATGACTCATTTACAAAATATGTACTCCCAATCTCCATTACTTTTTACTCTACCGACTTAACTTTTCCATATCCAAGGGAGAAATGCTGCCATCAAAGGGTTTAACAATAATAACACTAAATTGGAAGTGGCAACGCCATCTGCTCAGCTAGTCTCTTGAGGACACCAGATAAAACGACAAAAAAGTGGTGTTTGATCCTGATTGTCTAGGAGAAACAGAATAACTGCAAATTGGGGGCAGGAAGACTTCCGCTAGAATCCAATTGATCTGGTGTGCCTCTATTAAGTCAAGAGGCAAAGATTAATGGAAGGGTCTTGCAATCCAAAACAAACTGGACACCAAGAGTTTATATTCCTCAGAAATGAAGGCTTCATTGAGAAAGTCAATAGTCTGAGGTGCTAACTGAAGGAAACTCAACCATGGCTCATGCCATTGCAGAAGTAAGAATTATGGCATCTACCCATCATTTCTTCCTTGCTGTGTTATATAAATAGTTATATGCCTAGATAAAATGCCCTTCTGTTTTCTTTCCTTTTTCTCAGGATGGTTAGCTTTACTGTTTGGTACTCATATTGCAGAACTTGGAGTGAGAATTTGATTGATACAACAAATAAATTTTAGTTTCCTCCCTTCAGGAGTTTCCAATCATTCAGAAGGTTGTCACACAACATTAGGCAATTTTTGGAAGTATAAGTTTAGGACTAGATTTTAATCTCTGTACATGGTACATAACACAATGCAAAAGATAAAGTATCTCATTCATAATGTTTATGTCATTCATAATGTTATCTGCCATCCCTTTACAAATAGCTCTCTTCAGATTTGTCTTCCAGTTCCTGGATTTACTCTTCAGGTGTGTCCAAAATCCTGTTTAAAGTGCTCACTCAGTTTTTACTTCAATGTTTACATTTTCAATTTCTGGAAGTTCTATTTGGCCTCTTTGGTAGTATATTTCATCATTTTAATATACCCTTTAAAAGTCTAACAGATAAATATAACATCTGAATTCTTATGCTTGTGACATTGATATTTATTTATTGTCTTTACTAATTCTCCTTTGGGGTAAATCTTGAATATTTTGTAATTTTAGAGTCTGAGCTCATCTTTAGAGGATCTATTTCTGTGGAAAACCACTTTGGCCTAGGGTGTGTGTTTGCTTTTCCCAGGTACCCATGGGTTTCACTGACCTGTG
Source organism: Sapajus apella (assembly GCF_009761245.1). Classification (NCBI taxonomy): domain Eukaryota; kingdom Metazoa; phylum Chordata; class Mammalia; order Primates; family Cebidae; genus Sapajus; species Sapajus apella. Next base: position 65,994,742 of record NW_022436946.1, on the reverse strand, counting down.
ATACTTCTCATCTTGTCTCTCAGCTTGTGGGTTCATGAATCATAAAGAAACATATATATTTGAATCATAAACCATGAGATGACAAGCCTGTGATTATAAAGTTCTCCAGGGGAGACTTCGTCCCCAAGCAACAGGTCTTAGCTAGAAAAGCTTCCACATAGCTTCCTTGTGTGGGTGAGCATATTTATTTTCTAGTCACTCTTTTACTAAATGTTGCCCTTCAAGAGTCCCAGCTTTATACATATATCTCAGCCCCAATTCCTGTTTCTTACAATCCCTACATCTCATCATCTGTCGCTCCATGGTGTTCCAGTCTACATCCCTAGCTTCTCATGACTGCTGGCACCCACTCCCACCTAACACACACACACACACACACACACACACACACACACAAATAACAGTAACTGCTATGGTGTCATTTATGACTTTCTATTCACTTTCTCCATGGAGATCATGTTTTATCAACTCATCAATGCATGTAAAGGAGAGTTTTAAAAAATTGTTAATATAGAATTTCTAGGCATTTTGTCATGAGAGGATTTGCAGTTTATTTCATATAAAATATTGTCTGGAAAGGAGTCTCAGGTGGTAATAAATTAGAAAGGACTGTGAGATAATTAATCTTAAAGAAGGGGTTGAATTTGCTGAGAAAGGAAAAAGGAAATGGTAGTGGGAAAGAGGAAAAAGGTACCCTGGAGGAGAGTGGTGGTCACAAAGAAGCACAACAGAAAAGGGTAAAGCAATTGGCTTTCATGACTGAAGACAAAAATCTTTGACCCCACCAGGGAGGACTATTAGATGAAGGTGCACAGAAGTCGGAGAATGTGCTGGGTCATGTGCATTCTGGGAGGTGATGGGAATTTTATATTAAAGATCTGAACCAGGTCATTGTTAAAAGAAAGAAACAGTATATACAGCTTTAAGATCCAGCCCAAATTCCCAGTTCCATCGGGAAAAGGATGCATGAAAAAAGCCTGACAGCTTTAAAATGAAACTCATTTAACCAAAGGAGATATAATAGAGCTGAGAGATGACTACTGAAGTCCAAAAGGAGACTGAACCCTCTGATACAATTTGACATTGAACAAGTGTTGACGGATTAGCATCCACAAGCACTTCTGACAAGACATAGTGCCCTCAGGCCGTGGACAAACGTGGAAGTGGGCAACTGACAGCCTGCAATACACATACCACTTTATTCCTCCTTGCTGCATTTTATGATTACGAATCAGTTTTCTTTGACGTGCCCCATTTTTCACTGCAGCATCTTCGTCTCAGTGCCTTTATCAGTTATAACTTATCAGAGCATTTGAGTGTACCATTTACAAAATTGCTTTTTGCTAAAAGTTAGAGAGTACAAAACAGTGCAATTCTATAGAACAAAAGAGAAGAAAGAAGCACTACCTGGAGACTCCAGCACAGATGGCCTTCATTTTTCTAACATAACACCCTTGTGAGGTGTTTTCGCAATAAATTTCTTTACATGTTACAGTAAGATGAAATAACCATTGAGTTGATAATGCATGTAGGTTTTCTCTATAGGTGGATAAGAGAAGAAAGTAGAGGCCTTTGATGTAATGTAAAGGATTCAATGTAATATTTAAATGCTTGGTGAAGCATTTGATGAATATGCAGAATATCCACATGCAAACTTCTCTTGCGAATCCTCTAGCTCATAATACAGTCAGTTATTCCTGTTCCAAAGGAGAACTCAGTTCTCTCTGTAGGCAGCTCTACTTTATGCCCCTTGCTATCTGTGTTCTCAGGCTTGTCTAATATACTTGAAGGACTACAGCAGAGGACTGGCAAATCCTGTAATTGTTAGAAGCTGTTCGCATTATCAGTTCAGCTTGGGCATCTTCTTCTGTGGACAAAATTGCTTGCATTTATTCTATCATCCCACATGTTAATGTAATGCTAATCGGCATGGCATGATCAGCTACAATGGCTTTATTCACAATTACAGTCTGTAAATAATCTATAACCCATAAATAAATAATCTGGTAAATATTATTCATGAAAGCAACATCATGTCTTTAAAGTCACAGATTTCTCCAGGTGTCAATTTCAGGAAACAGGAGTTGGCAGTTGCAACATAGCTTCTGCTGTGCCTCAAATGTCAGATCGCTGCAACCAGATATGTGTCTCTGTTTTCCTATCCTAACTGTGCCACAAAGCCACTAGTCCAGAGGAGGTAATTTATCCTCTTTCTGCCTCCCTTTTCAATCACCAAGGTGAGAGCAGGCTACTATTTGTAAATGAGCTAACAGAGTTCAATAAATGTCAATGAATAAATTGACATTAATATAAGTTTAGATTCATAGAACGTAAATTTTCTAGAAACACGCCTGCAAAAGTACCCGGTGTCATTCTCCTACTAGTTACTTCAAACTACTAACTACTAGTTACTTCAAATTGTAAATGTTTGGCTTAAAAGTTAAATCAAGGCCATTTTTTATTAAAGTTTAGTGCCTCTTTGTATAACACATTATTTTAGTTTAACACAAAATAAATATATGCTGTGCTTGGGTATCTACCAAATCCCATCCCTCTTAGAAATATGGTCCACATAATCTATTTAGTAAAAAAGCAAATAAAACCAAACTCCAGCTGCCCTTATGGAAAGTTACTGTCTGGATGAGCTGAGTGTTCCCCTCCAAGTCTTAGATTGGGTGGGCAGCTAATCCTTTCCTGAATCTGTTTTGTATCCAGTACAGTGGACAGGAAATAGCTGATAACTGTTCAATTCCAACAGCCCTGCAGTGACCAGAAGCAGCAAGGTGCCCATCTCTGCCCAGGGCGTCAAGTAATTCACAGAGTCAGTGGCTCCTGTTGTGCTTTTTCTTCTTTTCTTTCCTTTTTTTTTTGGCAGTTCTAGCAGATGGATTAATAAAAGCCCCAAAGCTCTTGTGCCCTTCAAAAAAGAACCCTGAGAGACCCCATATATGAATACATTTCCTCTCCTTCACTGATGCTCATTTTTCTTCTCATTAGCAGATAAAACTGAACTGGGCAGGATGGTTATTAAGTCAACCCTTCTCTTGCTTTCACCACGAAGATGTCTGCATAAGCGCTGGCTTATTCAATCTTCACATTGCTCTCCCCTTTTCTTCTTCCTCCTCTCTCTTCACCTTCAGATTTGATGTATACATGTTTTTCAGAAAAATTCCCAGCAAATGTTCCCTGAGTGGCCTTGCTTAGTGGATCTCGCCCATCACTTACATTTTCCCCCAGCAATGTTCTCACCATGGCAAAGCTGCTCTACAGTGCTGGTGGAATGAGGTGGGATGGGGTTTGGGTCCATGGTTCTCAAACACCTGTATGCTTAAGTGATGCCATGTCACATCTTTGCCTGGTTATTAAGAGACAAATATATTAATATGTCTTGCTTTAAATAGTCAATGCCTTTTCTTGATCTGCATGTTATAGATAAGCTGTGTGGTTCCCTCTTATCACGTACTCTGGAATTAACTTTTTTTTCTGCTACACTGCCTGGATCTGACCTATCATGCACTCTGTATTTTCACGTATTTTATAACTGAAGCACAATTCCTGTATAATATGGTTTGGCTCTGTGTTCCCACCCAAATCTCATGTTGAATTGTGATCCCAAGTATCAGAGGTGGGGCCTGGGGGAAGGTGAGTGGATCATTGGGGTGATTTCTTATGGTTTGGCACCATCACCCTAGTGCTGTCTTGTGATTGTGTTCTCATAAGACCTGATTGTTTGAAAGCGTGTAGCACTTCCCCCTTCACACTCTTGCTCTCTCTCTTTCTCGCTCTGTCTTGCTCACTCTCTCTTTCTCCCCCTGCTCTCTCTCCTGTCACCATATGAAGGCGTGCTTGCTTCTCCTTCACCCTTCTGCCATGATTGTAAGTTTCCGGAGGCCTTCCCAGCCATGTCTCCTGTACAGCTTGTGGAACTGTGAGTCAATTAAACCTCTTTTCTATATAAACAACACAGTCTCAGGTAGTTCTTTATAGCAATGTGATATTGGACCAAATACACTGTAAAAATCTGGAAAATTGATCTTATTAAAACCAGTACCCATCAGTTAATTTCACCTCTAGTCTTTAAAAAATATATTATTACAAAGAATTTTGCTCCAGTGCCTTGGCCATTCTTCTTGGCCACCATTCCTTTTCATGTCACTCAGAAAGCGGCCTAAGGTTGGGCAACCATCCTCACTTGTTTTGTGGCTGTGAAGGGGTCTGGTACACTTCCCAGCTGTTGTCTCTCAACCTGTCAGGCTAGGGCCCAGGTGCTGAGACAGCTCCACCCTGGCTCCTGTCAGTCTGCAGAACCTCAGAGGTCTGTTAATATTGGCCATTCAGTTCCTGGTCCAGACTGTCCCCCTCTGCCTTTGGCCACAAGGTCAGTTCTGCCCACACCAGTGATACAACCTGGCCATATCCCTTGTATCCCTCCTCAGGAGCAGGTAGAAACTTCTCTGTCCCATCTGGTCACACAGGTACCTAGGATTTCTTATAGGAGCTCAACTCAGATCCTTCTTCCTCCATTCTGGAACTTCAATCAAATGTACCTTGATGGTCAAGGTCCATTAGGCCTTGACACATTGAGTGATAAATATAAGAATCAGAGAATTTCTTTGCCTTAAAAAAAAGGTATGGCTTTTAAGAGCTGTGTCTTTTTGCAAAATCCTATTTTGGATTTTAAGAGCTAATTTAAAACTTCTTTTTTTTTTTTTTTTTGCAGAGACAAGTAAACATTTATTTTTGTACCTTTCCTCCTATGTGTATTTCAAGTCTTTCTCACAAGGCCCCAGGAATCACCAGATTCAATTATGTCCCTGGGCTTGTCCACTGCTGCAGGAGTCTTAGGGAGCCTTGTACAAATGCTAGAGTTACTCAATTACCAACATTAAACCCTAGAATAAGAGATGCAGCAAAGCAGAACTCCTTCCTCCATGGAATGTGCTGATTTCAGACGAGGCAGCAGCCAATGCAGAAAACGCTGGAATTTTTCCTTGGAACTGGATTGTGATGAGAGGTGCTTGCAATGTACATAAGCTACTGTTTTTTTCTTTTTTTTCTTTTGAAACAGTTTCGCTTGTTGCCTAGGCTAGAGTGCAATGGTGTGATCTTGGCTCACGGCAACCTCTGCCTCCTGGGTTCAAGCAATTCTCCTGCCCCAGCCTCCCGAGTAGCTGGGATTACAGGCATGCGCCACCATGCCCGCTAATTTTTGTATTTTCAGTAGGGGCAGGGTTTCGCCATGTTGGTCAGGCTGATCTCGAACTCCCGAACTTAGGTGATCCACCCTCCTTAGCCTCCCCAAGTACTGGGATTACAGGCATGAGCCACCACGCCTGGCCAGCTACTGTCTTTTCTTTGACCGTTCCTTTCCAGTTTTTAAAGATAAAGCAGGAAATAATCTTCTCTGAAGATACTTGATACAAATTCTCCAAACCCAAAAGCACATGCTTCCACTTCATTGATAAAAATTTATTGCAGTTTGGCAGCTGGTTCTAGTTCAGCTGGCGGATAAGCTGATTGATGCGTTCACCCCGATAGCCACGTGTGCCCATCTCCTTGAGGAAGCCCACTCTATTTTTGGTAGCATGATGGGCCACTGAGAGGTGGAAAGGGCTCAAGAACCATGAGATCTCCTGGAAATGCTTCCCCGGGAAGGCAATTTCATGAATGAGGTCTTCCAAGCAAATGACACCAAACTTCCCCAGGTGCTCCTCAATCACAGTGTTGTCTGTCAGAGGGATGGTCTTATTCTTGACCCTGGCTTGTCCACATTTCAAAATGAGTTCCTGGACAGACTTCAGATTTGGAAATCCCCAGGTCACATAAGATTCCACTATACGCAGCATTTTTAGGTTCTGGGGAGTGACTTTTACAAAGACACCACTAAAAATTTTCTCTAGGCGAAGTCTTGCAATCGTTCTCTGCACCAGTAAACTCACACCATCAATCCTTTCAATGCGTACGACAAAGGCCAAAGAATGTTTATCTGGCAATTCCAAGGCGTGAGGCTTCACTTCCAGTCGTCTGACACGCACCTTGTCACGTGTCTGCCGCCAGGAATCATGTAGGAATGATTCCAATCGCTTAAACCTGGGCGCTTTTCCTTTCCTCTGCTCCTTCTTTGCCAAAAGTGCCTGCTTTGCCTGAGTGGCTTTGAGGGCTTGATAAGCCTTCCTCTTTTTCAGGAGATTTTCTGGAACCAAAGGGATTTTTCTTTGCTCTTGCTCCGCCATCTTTCCGGTGTAGCAGCTACTCTAATTTAAAACTTCTTGCTTTTCTTTTTATCTTGTTCTCCCCCACCCTTGCCTCAACACATACCCCGTCCCACTTTGTATTTCTGTTATAACAATCTTCAGCCTCCCCAAGGCAAAGCATGCTCTCCAGAACAGTGGGAGGAACTGCCAAAGAGAAAGTATATACGTAGTTTTTAAAAACTGTCCCCTCACAAGGACAAGGAGCCACATTCTGTCTGTAACTCAATCAAAGTGCCTGACATCTACAGCTAATTCCTTTGTTTCCTTCAGCCCCCCAAATCTGTATTTCTTTCTTTTGAAACCATTCCTGATACCATCTTCGTTTTATCTTTTTCTCTCTTTAAATCACTGCCCACTTTTCTCTGTCCCTTGTACACTCTGGAAATGAGCCCTTTATTGTTGCCTGAACTTCTGTCTTCTCATCTTCATGACATTATCTAAACTTTTCACTTCCATTTTAATTTTTATTACCTTGACTTAAATTTCTTTGCCTCCATCCACCCCAAGCCTCATCTCCATTAAATACTTCTGCAACTAGGAATATATATTTTAAGCCTTTGGATTCATTTCTTCCCCCTAGTGCTTCCAGAACACAGAGAGGATATTTAATGTGGTTATTCAGGCAGTGTTAGAACCTATATACTGGGATGGGTATCCATTTTTAAATTTTTTGTTGAAGAGAGGTCTCAGTATAGCCCAGGCTGGTCTCAAACTCCTGGCTCAAGCAATCCTTCCACCTCAGTCTCCCAAAGTGCTAGGATTACAGGCATGAATCACTGTGCCCAGAGGATATCCATTATTATCTAAGGCCCGAAGAAAGAAACATCTCTTAGCAAGAAAAAACTGCTACCATCTAAATGGAGAATCCAGGACAGGCCGTAGTACCCAGCCAGAGAAGAATACTCAGGTTAGAGAGAGAGCTACAAAATAGTCTAACAATAGTAAGAGACAAATTTTCAAGTTACAGTTTTCCAAAAAGGCAAGCAGCCAGCGTTTTGCATAGCATGGTGAAGGACCTCAATAAACACTATGCTTACAATGAACAGTTCTCATTTGCATTTTTATTGACTGAAAACTTGTAACCAGCAGTAAGAACCCTGAAAGGAAAGAGAAAACAAACCCCACCACTATTTAATGAGTGTTTACCATGTGTCGGGCAGAATGCAAACTATTTCACATGTGTTGTCTTAATTTTCACAACCAACCCTACAAAATCAAACTAATTTTAGCCATCACACAGAAGATGAAATTGAGGTTCAAATAAGTAAGTTGCCCAAAATCACATAGCATATACGTGATAAGATCTAGGTGGTTTTAACACAAGCCTACACTCTTCAGCCAGAATCAAGAGAGACAAGAAGTGATCACAGGACGTAAATGGGAAATAAGGTGAATTTGGACAACATGGACAGAGGAGGAATCCAAAACAGAAACCCTTCCCTTGGATATCTGTAGAAGAATGATTGTCCAGTGTTTAACGAGAAAGAACATGATATTGACATCAGAACCCCATTCAACAGTATATATAGGTATTATATATATTTACATTTTTAAAATTGTATAGCAATATATATATTATTCTCTATACAGAGAGTAGGTTGATTCTGAATGAATTATTTTTATATCTTTATAAAAGTATAAGTTAAAAATCCTCTTTATTGTCAACTCTAGATACATAAAAAATTTCAGTAAATGTTTTGTTAGGAATCATGAAAAAACAAACGAATAGTCTCCTTCTATAGAATTATATTTCAAATAGTGTTTTAATTGTGTATGCCAATTAATATTCTTCATTTCATACTGTGTTATGTCACACTATTCTATATTGTCCTGAAAAGATACAAAACGTTCTTGCTTGTAATCATTTTAAATCATATGTTAACATTTTCTCTTATTCAAACAAGATTTTTAAATCCTCTGTGTATTCTTTGCAAAGTATTCTAGTGCCTGAGAAATTTTTTCAGTTATCGCTAAGGCATGATCAGAAAGAGCAATTGTTTCACATTATATTTCATAGCCTCTGTTCCTTTTAGTTTATAATCCTATTAATTCTTTTGGGTCTATTTCCTTTTCTGTCAATATTTACACTTCAAAGTGTTAGCAGACATGCCTAAATAAATACATTGAAATTCTCTTTTTTTGCAGGTTGATAGAAAATGTGATGGCACCATTACTTTGTAAACTCCTAGACTGTAGTAACCACAACTTATTAATGGTGTCTACAGAGTATTGGGTGCATAAAAGGTGCTGAGTAAATATTTGTTGATGGAATGTTGGCAACCTTTATACTGAATTTTTAAAAATAGTAATAATAATTAACATTTTCTGAATGGAGGTAACAGGTGTGTTTGGCATCATGCTAGATTTAAAATTACTTCTGTTACTTAAGCCTCAAAAAGCACATTATTTCTATTTTACAAATGAGGAAATTAAAATCAAGAGAGGTCAGATGCCCTACTCAAGGTCACATACAATAAGTGACAGTAAGTGATGGTGTCAGACTCCATCCCAGGTGTATCTGACTCCTGGGAGTCACTTAAAGAGCCTATCACTTAAAGAGTACACTTTTCTGGCCTCTGAACTTTCCCTAAGAAATTGCTGAAAACATTTTTGACCTCATCATTCCCTTTCACATTTTCTTGGAAAACATATACATTTACAAATTTCATTTCCCAACCCTTGTCCAATTCACATCTATACTCCTGCAAGGAAATTTCAGTCTTATCCTGTGTGCTCATTATTTATAGTTCTTCCCAGCTGTGTGCTGGTAATTGTTAAACAAACAATTTGGGAGAGTGGGAGATAAGCCCTGATCTATAATGCTTGTATGATTTCCATGATGTAGATACTGCTGCCATGAATGATTTCAAGCTACCAACATGATGTCACCGAACAGAATTGGAAAGAGATATTCAATCTCTCAGGTACAGCTTTCTGTACCTGATGCCGGTGAATTCTAGCATGCCATCAGCTCCTTCCCATATTGGCTTGCATGAAGGTGAAAAAAAGCATTAAAAAATTAAAATCCTCTCTGTTAGGATTTGTTTTGGACAAGTACCTAGTGATATAGTTTGGCCCTGTCCCCACCCTAATCTTGAACTCTAGTTCTCATAATCCCTATTTGTCATGAAAGGGACTCAGTAGGGGGTGATTGAATCATGGGGGCAGTTAATTCCATGCTGTTCTCATGATAGTGAGTTCTCATGAGATCTGATGGTTTTATAAGGCGCTTCCCCCCTCTTCACTCAGCATTTCTCCTTGCTGCCACCATGTGAAGAAGGGCATGTTTGCTTCCCTTTCTGCCATGATTGTTGTTTCCTGAGGCCGCCCCAACCATGTAGAGCTGTGAGTCAATTAAGCCTCTCTACTTTAGAAATTACCCAGTCTTTGGTATGTCCTTATTAGTGGCATGGGAACTGACTAATATACCTAGTTAACACACATCTGTTTTAAACACTTTGAGTACTGTTTGATAAATTAAATGATTTTTTGCTCTTCCAGAACAGTGGTTCTCAAACTGTGGTCCCCAGATCAGCATCATCAGCACCACCCGGGAATTTACACAAATGCAGATCTTCGAACCCACTTCAGGCCTACTGAATCAAAAAACTTGGTGGTGATCAAGGAAGGTCAGCAATTGTTTTAACAGGCATCCAGTGATTTTGCATGCTAAAGTTTGTGAATGACTATTCAAATGTAAAAATGTTTTCCATTTCAGCCCACAAGGTAGAGCAAGTCTAACAAGGGAGAGTCCAGGATCAATTTTAATTTTTAAAAAAGTGGGGAAAGTCCAAGTTCTGGCCAGTAAGTGTGTAATGTAGACTGCAGAGAAAAAAGGTCCTGGCCCAATTACTAACATCTGAGTCAGGAGAAGTGTGTGTAAAACCCACCTGAGGAAAAGCCCTCCAAACCAGAGAAGAAATTTGCTGACTTTTGGAGACTCATTCCAGAAACAATGCCTTAGTAGGCATCAGAAGATAATGGACCCAGTTGGAAAGCTTCACTCCTTAGCCTGCATAGCTAGGGGACCTCTGTGCTTTACATAAGTGAGTTAAAACACAGATTTCCTACTTAAACACCACCTGGGATAAATTTTTTCTGCCTATTTCAGTAGTTTACCTGTATTAGATTCTTCTGGTAGGCTTGTTAAAACAACACAGCTCACTGAATTCCTCTCTCCCTGCCTCTCCACCACCTGACAAAGATTCTCTGCTTCACCAAACTCCAGTCAGCCTCCTCTGAACTCTCTTCTCAATGAGGCCCCGGCTTGTAGGCTTCTGTGTTTGTCTCTGCATTGTCCATGTTAGCAAGAATCCTACTAAATCAGTTTAACCAGAACTCTCCACCCTCCAGGTCTGATTACCCTGAATATCTGATTGTCCACCATCCCCTAGGTGATGTCTGATCACCGTGGCCTGCCTTCTGCAAGAATCCTCTTAGGTTCCTTTAGCCAGAATTTCCCCTTATTCCTGATGTTTCTTCAAGTAAGTTTTCATCTTCTGATACCCTCCTGCTCCTTAGCTATTGTGATAGTTAATATTGAGTGTCAAATTGATTGGATTGAAGGATGCAAAGTATTATTCCTGAGTGTGTCCGTGAGTGTGTTGCCAAAAGAGATAAACATTTGGGTCAGTGAACTGGGAGATGCAAACACACCCTCAATCTGGGTGGGAACCATCTAATCAGCTGCCAGCATGGCTAAGAGAAAAGCAGGCAGAGGAATATGGAAGCACTAGGTGGGCTAAGTCTCCCGGCCTCCATCTTTCTCCCATGCTGGATGCCTCCTGCCCTCGAACATCGGACTCCAAGTTCTTCAGCTTTTGGACTCTTGGACCTACACCAGTGGTTTGCCAGGGGCTCTCGGGCCTTCAGCCACAGACTGAATGCTGCAGTGTTGGCTTCCCTACTTAGGGGTTTTGGGACTTCCTTGCTCCTTAGCTTGCAGATGGCTCATTGCAGGACTTCACCTTGTGACTGTGTGAGTCAATACTCCTTAATAATCTCCATATACATCTATGCCATTTGTCCTGTCTCTCTAGAGAACTCTGACTAATACAACTATAAATTCCCACTCATACTTGTTGTATTCGAAGTTGAGCCCAAACTCTCTTCTATTACAAAACCCTGTTGTAGTACCTTCGTTTGATAAGGTCTGTTTTACCATCTTTAACAAGGGTCATGGCACAGCTTTTCTCTAAGCCCACCAAGTTCCTGATTCAGTAGGGTGGGGTGGGGCCCAGGAATTTGCATTTGTAACAAGTTCCCAGTGATGCTGCTGCTGGTCTGGGAACCACACTCTGAGAATTACTGGCCCTGCCTACATTCTGTAAGTTCTGGATAGTGTTCCTGAGTTGTTTAGAAGCTGTTGGATTTTGCCTCAGGGGCTGTTCTGAAGGGGTGTTAGGTGAGGAGATGCATACAGTGGAGCCAGCAATAGAAAAGCTTACATTTTGGTCAGACCATCACTGCAAAGCAGAGACACAGTTTAATCAGAGCCATAATTGTTACACTGCACAGGAATTCTAATTTTCTCTAGTGTATCTCTTTTTATTGTGAAGAGATATTTACTGCAGAAAATTTTTATGATTAAAGCATATAAGTGTAATCAGTTTTGGCTTATGGGAAGACTTTGCTAGAAATCAAAATGTATACTGGCATCAATGTACAAATATTCTAGAAACCAACATTATGTAATTTACGAGGTATTCATTAATACTCGAACACATTATTTTCAGCACCTCATTCAGGAATGAGCCGAGACTTTCTCTGTGAAGGTTCAGTGTTCCTATTACTGAAATGACCCAAATGTAGCAGAGCAGTCAGTGCAACCTGTCTTCCTCACTCTGCTCCTGACCACATAAATAACCAAATAGTATTCATTAAGTTTGCAAATGGCATCATGCTGGGAGAGAAATTACCACAAAGGGGAGAAAAAAACTTAAATACAACATGACCTTGATAATTTGGAGCAAAGGAGAGAAAACATAACGAACATTATCAAAGCAGAGTACTACATTTAAAGAGAAAATCCAAATTACAAAATAAAAAAAAGGTCATTATGCATGCAAATTTGCCTCTTATTTGTTCATCTATTCAGCAATTTATTATCGAGCACATATTATGTGCCAGGCTCTGGGGATACAGTGGTAAACAAAACAGACATTGTTTTTCACTCAGGGAACTTACAGCCAAGAGGGGGCAGGGGTCTTAAGGAAATAAACAAAAATCTTCCAGTTGTGATAAGTGTTTTCAAGGCAAAGAGCAGAGTAATATGAAAAAGAACAACCGAGTGAGAGAAGAACTATTAGTAGAGTGGTTAGGGAAGCCTCTCTGAGATATCAGCTGGAACACAAACAGAAGCAATCTACTTTTGAAAGAAAACTGTTCCAGACAGAGAGGGCTGTCCAGGCAGAGTGAATATTCTGTGCGAAGTCCCGGGCAGGAAAGGTCTTGGTGTGTTCCTGGAACTGAAAGGAGGCAGGTGTGGCTTGAGCATAGTGGACAAGAGAGGGGGAAGAAAGATATGAGGTGGTAGAGAGATGAGAGCAAGGGCAGAGAGGGATGAGGCTGGAGAGAATGCATCCAGGGTAAATATGGCTCACAAGCATAGTAGCATTTTCAAGCAGGAGTTGGCAAACATTTTCTGCAAAGGGCCTGTATTAGGGTTCTCTAGAGGGACAGAACTAATAGAATACACACACACACACACACACACACACACACACACACACACACACAAAGGGAAGTTTATTAAGTATTAACATATACAATCAGAAGGTCTCAAAATAGATCATCTACAAGCTTGAAGAGCAAGGAGAGCCAGTCCATGTCTCAAAACTGAAGAACTTGGAGTCCAATTTTCAAGGGCAGGAAGCATTCAGCATGGGAGAAAGATGTAGGCTGGGAGGCTAGGCTAGCTTCCCTCTTCACATTTTTCTGCCTGCTTTATATTTGCTGGCTGCTGATTAGGTGGTACTCAGCAGATTAAGGGTGGGTCTGCCTTCCCCAGCCCACTGACTCAAATGTTAATCTCCTTTGGCAACACCCTCACAGACACACTCAGGATCATTACCGGGTATCCTTCAATCCCATCAAGCTGACACTCTGTCATCACAGAGCCAAAGACTAACAGTTTAGGCTTTGATAAGTCATAAGGTCTCTGTGACAACTATTCAGTTCTGCAGTTGCAGCACAAAAGCAGACACAGACAATACCTAAATGAATACAGGTGGCTGTGTTCTAGTAACATGTAAATATTTATCAAAACAGGCAGTGGGTGGACTTAGCCTATAGGCCAAATTCTTTCAGTTGCCAACCCCTGAAAGAATAAAATTGGGCACAATACTATCCTAGGAAACATAGGTAGGAGCAGGACACTCATCTTCCAGATGAGTCAGCATTAGTCAGACCATCACTGAATGAATGTTTTCCTTGGGCTCCACACTTAAGTGGGATATGATAAAACTCACATAGGTTCTAAAATAGTGATGATTAAAGGTTTGGAAAACTGGCCAAGTAAAAAGTTTAAATGAGCTGATGTATTCAACTTGAGCAACAAAGAAGTTAATAAAATAGTTTTCACATGTTTTAAGTGTTATTTTGCTAAGAATTGTCCAACTGTTTGTTCACTGAGTAGAGAGACATGGGAATTGAAGAGAAGGGAATAGCAAGACATGAGAAGAAAATGGAACTGGAAGAATATAATGACCTGACGAGGTAAACACCAATAAACAATGGGCCCCATTGGCTCCCCTCTCTGCCTCCATGGCAGACTCTTCTGTCCAGGAGTAAAAGAATATTTTAACTAATGCATATTAATATATCTCATTTTAAAGGAACACCATAGTGTATACTTTTATCAAGCGAATAGTTGCTCATAGTCATCTTTAAAACATCACATTTTCCTTTTTTTTTTTTTTTAAAGCCACATTGTATAGATCAATTACTATAGGCCAAGTGCACTGAGCATTTGACATCATCTTGTTTACTCTTCACAATACTCCTAGGAAGTCAATACTATCCCCATCCTCATTTTACTAAAAAAGAAGTCAATGCTATTATCTTCATTTCACAGAAAACTTAATGTTACTAAATAATTTGTCCAATGCCAACTAGCAAATACATGGTAAACCCAATTAATTTTATTTTTTAAGTGAGGAATAGTAAATGAGGAGCAGCTGTATTTACACTTCTTTTTAAAATAGCACTGAGTAATATTTATCATAAGATTTCTACTTTTTTAATCAAAAAGGCCAAATATTAGAATGCACTTCTGGCTACAGCCAATCTAGCTTATCTGCAGTTCTATAAACAATAATTTCTACTTATTGTCTGTGTGTGCTTGTTATGTGAAGAGGCTCAAATCTTTAAAAACTCTAAGATATAGATTCATTTTTCTTAGTTCTCTTAGTACCTTTTGTAGTAATTAGGGTTTTTAAATTTCTTTAAAAAGAGGAAGCATAATTAGTTTATTATTTCTGATACTTCTAATATCTGAAGTATTTGTAGGTCTGTTTTTGTTGTTTCTTATTCTGTTGGTTCCTACTCTTGGGTCTTACTTCCATACTGTGTTTAGATATTTTTTGTTATATGCTGCTTGTTTTTTTCAGAAAATTTATTGTGAGACTTCTTTGAGGCCTAGGATAAAGGTATATTCCTCCAGAGAGGACTGGAATTTACTTCTGCCAAATGATAGGAGGCACGACCACTTCAAGGCCAATTTAAACAAAATTCAGAACCTGTGGTTTTATTGGACTGCAAATCTGGGAGACTGGGCTGCAAATCTGTGTCAAGATTAGCTTGTGGTTATATCTCAGGGATAGCTTTCCTTCTTTCTGTCACTACTTGGTGCCAAGGTAAATATGCTTGCACTCTTTGGAGGAGGCTATGAGGTGAATTTTTTTCTGGGTTACCCTTATATTTTGAGATCCCAGTATTATGAGCAGATAGGTCTTCTATCACCCACAGAGCCATATGCCCTTTGCTCTTGGCTCCTGGGAGAGGATCTCTAAGTTCTTGGAATGTACTGCCCAATAAGAATGTCTTTGTGTACCTGAGAGCCTGGACCACACCAATAGCATAATGTGATTTAGAGTTGGGGCTGTGAGTCACATGGTGTTGGCTCAAGCTCTAGAGGGGCTGGACTACAGGTCAGCTACAAGGCTGGCAGCCAGGTCTAACTGACTGGGCCCCAATAAAAACGGAAAACCATGGCTCAGGTGAGCATCCCTGGTGAACAAAACTGTGCACATTGTCCCGCATCCTTGCTGTGAGAAGTTGGCACTGCCCATGACTCGGCTGGGAGGGGGCAATGAAAGCTCAGTATGTGGATTCTGCCCCATGTGTCTCTGCCTTTGGCAGATTTTAATCTGTATCCATCTGCTGTAATAAGTCATAGCTATGAGTATAAAAGCTTTCAGTGAGTTATGTGAATCCTTCCAGCAAGTTTTGGAGTCTATAGCTATCTTGGGGACCACAAACTTGTAATTGGTATCAGAAGTGAGGGTGGTCTTGGAGACTCCCCTACCTCTGCAGTTGTTTTCAGTAGAAAGTGGTTGCTTCAGTGGAAAGGTGGTCTCATTACCCAGCCAGTCACATAGTTAGAAATGGAAGAGTCTGTAGTAATTAGGAGATACAACAGTTTCCTGCCATATCTGTTTCACTTAAGTTGAGCAGTATGACTGAACTAAGTTTAATCAAAATGTCAGAACAGGCTTTTATGAAATTCAGATAGAGTCAAAGATGACTAGTTTCTCAATAAAACAAATTTCATCATATGTGTATGCAGCTATATATAAGATACATATTTATGGCTATATATGTATGAATATACCTAACAAAATATCACTGGATTGAGAGTCAGCAGATGTGGATTACATTTAGAGTTCAGATTCTGCCACTTCCTAGCAAAGTCAACTTTGGTGATTCACTTAAATTTTTTGAGTCTACTTTTTCATAAACCCAGTCACCTAGGTCAGGTGTTCTCAGTGGGGATGATTTTGCCTACCAGGGGCCATGTTGGAAATTGATGGGCTACTTTTGGTTGTCATAATATTTGAGAGTACTATTGGCATTTGGGAGAAGCCAGGGATTCTAAATTTTCCACACAGCACAGCACTGCCCATCAAAGAATTGTTCCACATCCCACACAAATATTGGATGTTGTATCAGACATTCCCATAGGTATGATAGCTTTATATAATTATATGAGCCCAGAATCCAACTCCATTTTTTTGCAGAAAAACAAAGTATGTTTTTGCATGATTGTAATACACATGGAATTTTCCAGATTTACAACTACCAGGTATTGAGGGGAGATTGCACTTTGTTTGGTTTGGCACTTTCCCTGAGATGCTGCTAGAGTGAGTCATGGAGGCTGCCCACCTGCGTGAGTCTGCACGTGTAGCTGCACATGTGTGGTGCAGGCATAGACTGCTCCACAGGTCTTCCAGTATGGTCCTAAACTGAGCATCCCCATATTAAAGGGCAGAGTAATTATTACAAATTACTTTTGTTTCTCCTCTGTGTTGTAGGTAGTGCATTATGTGTGCCTTTAGGTTATAGTATCGGTGGAATTAATTTTTAAAAAAATTAAACCTATTCCTCCCATATAACTGAGGCTTTGTCCCCTTTGACTATCATTAGTTTGATTTTTTTGTGAGATCAATTGTACAATATGCTGAATATGGCTAATAATTGAGTACTGTGTATTTCTTTTCTCTTTTCTGGGTTTTTTTTTTTTTTTTTTGATGGAGTTTTACTCTGATGCCCAGACTAGAGTTCAGTGGCACAATCTTGGCTCACTGCAATCTCTGCCTCCTGGGTTCAAGTGATTTTCCTTCCTCAGCCTCCCAAGTAGCGGGAATTACATGCATGCATCACCATGCACAGCTAATAATTTTTGTACTTTTAGTAGAGACAGGGTTTCACCATGTTGGCCAGGCTGGTCTCAAACTCGTGACCTCAAGTGATCTGACCATCTTGGCCTGCCAAAGTGCAGGGATTACAGGCATGAGCCACCACACCCAGCTAACTTTTACATTTTTAGTAGAGACGAGGTTTCGCCATGTTGACCAGGCTGGTTTCGAACTCCCGACCTCAGGTAATGTGCCCGCCTTGGCCTCCCAATGTGCTAGGATTACAGGCATGAGCCACTGCACTTGGCTGAGTACTGTATATTTCAGTATCACTAAAACAGTAAATTTCAAATCTCCTTATCACCAAAAATGTGAGCTATTTGAGATGATGGATATATTATTTCACGTGATTTAATTATGCCACATTATATTAAAAATTATAATGTCACTTTGTACCCTATAAATATATACAATATAATTTGTCAATATACAATTAAAATATCTAATATAATTTAATAAATAAACCACATAAATTTTATTCTGTGTGGTATCCTAGTGTCCTGTCAGATTTGCCCTATGTAGATTACACACACATGCAGAAAATGATTTAGGATCCCCTTTTTAATGAAAAAATATCCACATTGTTAAGAATATACCAAGGTCCATAACTCTGTAAACTTTCTTCCTGCTTTCACTTCAGTTAATTGGCCTAGTTTGGGCTTTATGCAGTAAAAAGCTCTTGATATGTTTCTAAGCCACCCTGTCCCATGTGGCTTATAACTACCTGCTCCTTCAATATATGGCCTTTTATCAAGGATGATCTTCTGGTTCAGAGAAGAAAGGGGCCATCAAGGTGATTTTCAAAGGTAGCCTCTACTTGGGACCAAGTGATTATGTCTTCATTTCAGCAAAATTCATTTCAGTGGACTTACTACTAAGTAGTGAATTCACACTAGTGAATAAGATGTGTCTTTCATCATAAAGGTCTGGTAGTGTAATTGGGGAGAAAGTCTTCAACCCCAAAGGCTATGACATAATGCAGGGAATGTGAGGTATAAGCAAATGCTATGAGGGACATGGGGGAGTAACTCATTTGACCTGAAAGAATGAGGAAGGGTTTTTAAGAAGTGGGATTGGGGGAAAAAAAAACGAAGTGGGCTGGTTTGGGCAGAGGTGTTTCAAGCAGGGGCACTTCATTGACAGGGGGTGAAGAGGAGAATAGAAAGCATGAGAGAAGCCTCAGGGAAGTCTGGTTAGCATGCTCAGAAAGTTAACATCAATGAGGAAATGTGGGCAAGAAAGCTAGAAAGATAGGTTAGGATCTATCATAGTTAGCTCAGGCTGCTATAATAAAGCACCATGAACTCGGTGGCTTATAAACAATAGAAATTTATTTCTCACAGTTCTGGAGCCTGGAAGTCCAAGAGCGGGGCACCATCACTGTTGGGCTCTGGTGCAGACTCTTTCCTGGTGTGCAGACTGCTGACTTCTTGTTATGGCCTTGCATGAGGAAAAGAAGACGAGAGTTCACTGGAGTTTCTTCTATAAGGGCACTTATCCCATTCATAAGGGCTCTTCCCTCATGACTCAGTTGCCTTCCAAAGGTCCCATCTCCTAATACCATCTCATTGAGGGTTCAGATTTCAATACATGAATTTTAGGGGGACAGAAACATTCAGTCAATTGCAGGATTCAGTTATGGGGACCTTGAAAGCCAGGCTGAGAGGTCTGGAGAGAATCTTGCAGGTAAGAGGGAGTCATGAAGTTTGGAGGACAATGACAGGATCAGAGCCCTGGTTTTGGAAAATTCTCTAGCCAGCAACTTCAGGATGCATTGGGGCCAGGAGAAGGTAGGGAGAAAGGGACTTCATTAAGTTGGTAGTTGTGCCAATGCCCCCAGGTAGGAATATGAGGATGGGAAGCAGAGAAAAGCAACCATACTATAATACGAGGGCAGAGAGAGATTCACCGAAGAGGAGGATTATGAGGAGGGGCTGTACCTTGACTCCAAGGGTTCTGGCCTGAGTGTCGGAGTATTTAGTGATGATGCCATAACCTGTATACCACCTTCAAGGGGAGGAAATGATAATGAGCTTCGCTTTTAGACCAGTTGGATTTGAAGGCAGATACTATGTTCATATGGAGATGTCCAGCACAGTATTAGAAAAAGAGGCTGAGTGCTCTACAGTTTCCAGAGTATCTGTCACTTCTCTATTGCCTTTTCCTTCTCTGAATAAAAGGCCTTCTTCTCCATCACAGCTGAAAGGCTATAGATAGCACTGTGGTTAACAGCTCATGCGGAACCCAGTCATCCTAGAATCACATACTAGTCTTGCCTCTCTCTAGCTGTATGACCTCAGGCGAGTTATCGGATTTCTCTGCGCCTCATCAGTTTCCTCACGTATAAACTGGTGATAACAAAAGTATCTTCTGTATAATGTTCCCCAAAATAAATAAATTAATGCCAGTTAATACCTGGCATATTGGAAATGCCTAAAAATATCACCTGTTATTAAGCCAAATTATTTACCATTCCACGAACACATCCAGAACTTTCCTTCCTCCCATCATTTGTCCCTGCTGCTGCTCTCCACCTGCAATGCTTTCCTATTCTCACCCCAGTTCATCCCCCAAAGGAACTGATTCCTCCTGATCATCTTACTCTCTACACAAGATTCTGGAATCCTACATACTTGACTCTAGGAGCCAGGGTTCGAATATGTAATTATCCACAAGATTGGAAAATCCTGTACACTCACTGTGATGATTAAAAAAGACTTGACTGGTTTAGAAGGTGAAATTCAGACTTTATCCTATTAAAGAAAATACTCTCATCCTGTAGGCTTTCCTAAAACCTTTAACAGAGGGATCATATAGCAAAGCACCTCACCAAAATAAAGGCTTTATTGGAATATAAAAAGGAGAAAATAAAAGTTTGGAAACCACAAACGTGGTAATATCTAATGTTTGCTACTGTTCTCTCTCTCTCTCTCTCTCTCTCTCTCTCTCTCTCTCTCTCTGTGTGTGTGTGTGTGTGTGTGTGTGTACAATTGAATACTTGGCACCTCTATTTTGGATTCCTCTTTGGCAACACTTTCCCACGTTAAAAGGGCTACCAGTCAGTTTTTCCCAGCTACCTTCCACCTATGCTTTGTTTTGGCAAGCATAACTTGCCTGAGAACTGCAGAAATGCTACTCTTGCCAGACTGGAAAAGACATTGTTCTCTGTAAAACTAAGATAAGAGATTTTGAAGCAGAATGGCTAATCTGCTTCAAACTATGAATTTAACAATGTTTTTAAGTTATCTGAAACAGTAGCTCAATGTCATTCTTTGGGTTTCTACTTATTACAGTATCTTTCTTCTGTTTTAGAACAGTTCCTATAGCAGTATAATGAAAATAACCTTTATTTTTTTTTCAGCCACAAGGAGAGAACTATAAATTATTCCTCACCCTAGTTTCCTTTCAGCACATACAAAAGCCCATGCTTGCTCTGCCCCAATAAATCAAAGCTTCAAAAAGGGCAAGGCTAATCAGAGAATGCAGCTTCTTCTAACTAGACAATAAATTTCTGTGTCTGTCATCTTTGGAATTAATAAGAGAGAAAGGGCCACTTTACACAAAGTTTCCAAACCAGGTCAAGAAAGAGTCACAACATAGAATGGATTTGTAAACCTGGTCATTATGTACATCTAAGACTATATAATCTAACAAGAAATGAAGGTTCCTGTGCATTTTACACTTACTCATGTGTAAAATGCACATGAACCTTGTGTAAAATGCACGTTAACCTTCACTTCTTGTTAGATTATATGGTCATTGGTCCTTTCCAACAGGACCAAAGACTTAATCATTTTATTTTCGAAAGTTATATTTTCAAAAAAGAAATAAATGGTTTTAAGCTGGGAGGAATAAGGAAAATGTCTCTTAGAGGAAGGGATATCGGAAATAAACCTTAAAGGATATAGAACCTTTTAACAGCCAGGGAGATTCACAATTGTTTTATAAGATTGGATTAACTTAAATCAATCATACCCTATTGACCCAACTTTTCTAGTTTTTCAATATGAATGTCCCCAATAGAGTAATTAATGAAGCCAGCATTGACCAAATTCATTCTCTGCATCAGGCATCGTGCTACGCACAGAATTAAGAAGATGAATAGAACACTGAAACTGCCCTCAAAGAGCGCCCACCCTTCAAAAAGTTCAACTGTTGCTTAATTTTATTACATAAAATAAAACACAAGAATCATTATAAATTGATTCCCAAGTTTACTTGGAAGCTCTACATGAAAGTTTTGTTCCACTGCAATTTTCTGAATTTAAAAAAAATCGAGTGACCTAAGGTACAGAGAAGACAGCTTTCCCAGGATAGAAAGGAGTTGCAAAAAATCAACTAAATCTAATATACTTTCACCAAAGCTACAGTAAAGCTGGTAATTTTACATAACCGCTTTAAAACTAAAAAAGAACAAGAACTATCAAAGCTTGTGATACAGCACTTCTATAAAGGTAGAATAGGCAATATGTATATTATGTATTATGTATATAATTATATTTGTAGTCCCAGGTTGAACCCAAACAGTGCTAACACCTGAGATTTCTGCCCTGAATCTGTTTATGTGCAGGACTAAGGACGAAGAGAACTTCTGGGAGAACCTCATTTTAGAAGAGAGAATTCAGCACTTGGGTTTGGTTCAAAAATAGTGTTTTAGTGTTTGAGTATATGGTACTCAAAATTTGTCCTCAAGTCTAGCCCCTGGGCTGGGATGAGAATTTCAAATTTTAAAACATTCAAAAGAGCAACTTTCACTAAGAAACTGCAGAGAAACACCCGTTTTGGGATCTGTGTCACAAAGTGCAACACATGGTGGAAAGGATCTACTTTCTCCTTCCGTCTATACCCTACACAGTGTAACTTTGACTTATTGAAGTTTCCAAGACTGTTTCACTCCTTTGCTCCATTGGAGGCTCCCAGGTAGGAGGGGCACCTACATCTCACATGGGGCAGCAGTGAAGATCATCAGCACCAAATGATGCTGAAGAAAAAAACAGAAGAAAGTGGCAGATGCCACGAGGCAAATGATGCATAGGTGCACCCCATAGGGCACCCTAGACATAATTGGAGACTATTTTGCAGGGAGCAGCAGGACTTTCAATAGTGAGGATAAGAATCAGATAAATAGGATTTATTCCTGCTCATCTCACCTCATTGTCTACTCCCTGTGTTCTGCTCCATAAACATAGGTTACTCAAGTATTAGATCCTAATTCATTTCAAGAATGTGTTGAATTATTCTTTAAGTAGAAATAAAAGTGCTCACTTATCTGAAATTTGGTAACATAGTCAACAACTTCTTTCCCATCATGATATTTCAGGTGAACACTGAGATTTGATACTGTGGTGATCCCACAGCATAATTCTGAGAAGGCAAATGCATCGGGAAATACGAATAGAAGGAAGTAGGGCTGGTTCACCAGGGAAGATGCTTTGCCTCGTTCTCCTGAGAACCAGTGACACTGAACAAAAAGATTCCTGGTACTTTTGGAAATTAGGTAAAAAGTAAATGGAACTTTAGTCCAGAGGGCATCCCTGTAGGATGCCTGGTCAGAAACTTTGGGTCTGGATTCCTTTTCTTACTTAAAGATTTTTGCAAAAGCTTTTCTGCTTGTAAAAGAAGATTCTGAAAAAGATCTCATTTTAAAATATCTGTATGAAAATGCTTAGAATGGACTGTCACATCCCTAATTAGAACAAAGTTGACTGGAGATGGAAAACCATGTATTCCGTTGAAACTTTAATGGGCTTCACAAATAATTCAAAGTAGAATAGAAAAGAAAGCACCAACAAAGCTATCTGATCAAGACATATTTTGAGTTTTTTGGAATTGGGAAACCTCTTCTTGTTTTGCAACAAAAGATCTTTTCTTCTTCTCCTCAACCTACCTTGTGTTCTGTAACCAGATTGATTTTTCTATGCATCACTTTTATATTATTCTCCTGCTTAAAACCTCAGAAAATCAACTCCATAGGAAATGACAAGGAGGGGTGGCAGAGCAGCAAATTTATAGAGTAACCACTGTATCTAAAATGCATTGCACACTGTGTGCCAGGTGCTGTTCTCAACATTATGTATGCATTAACCCATTTAATGCTCAAATAATCCCTATGAGACAAATGCTACTTTTTTTTTTTTTTACCCCATTTTCAAGATGAGTTTAAAGAACGTGCTCAGGATTGCACAGGTGGCATTTCAACCCAGGCAGGCGGGTTCTAGAACCCTCTCACTCTTAACTTCTGCATCTATATTTCAGAACTGAAAAAGCCCTCTGGCTCTTTTTAAATGGTATTGCCTAGGAAGAGAGGAAGAGGGTGTGGGAAATTTAAGGGGAGGTACAGGTCAGAGAGATCCTTTTCACCAAAGACTGGTTCCCTTCAGTGGTTTCCAGTGAAAAAAGAGAGAACATTCCATTATTTTTGTGGGCACTTATGAAGTGCTTTGTTTTTACAATTTATTTCCCAGTTTTGATCTGCAGAAAGCCTGCCATGTCCGTTTTAGGCTGGGAAAGGCACTGGCAAAGGGTGACAAGCCCTGTTTTCCTTGAGTTTAGGAAGAGTTCAGCCAGAACCTCCATAGAGGAAATCTACTGCTGCTAACGGCTTGAAATTAGATTAACCACTTATTGGTGTTCATGATTTTTTTTGTTTGTTTTTTAGCAGATTTATTGAAATTTGCAACCAAAACACAAATACAGTGCATATAAATTATGACAATAAAAATCATTTTCATCTTTTTTCTAAAACAAGTAATAAAAAGTTTTAATCTATGCAATGTTAAAAAGATTTCAAATACAAATATTCAAATATTTATAGAAAAAAACTAATCAGGTTGTGTATAGTAGACGAGAAAGGTGAATAAAGAAAATGTAGGTATCTGGTCAGCAGTTGTCTTTCTGACCAGAAAGGCTGCCGAAGGTCCAAGCAAGTTTACTAAGAGAGAGAACCAGGACACAAATCCTGCACTCTGCTTACCTTGTAACCAAAGGATCCTAGAATAAGCATGGCCCTGAAAATGGGATTGAGAACAAATTGGTTTAGTTTATTACAGAATGGAAATAGGGACATATTTTTAAAAGAATGGTAGTCCAGTTTAGATGCTTTTTAAAAGGTAGTTTTGAACAATTACGTGTTTGTCATTCTTAAAACTGGATAACTTACCTCTTAGAATGACTGATTTCCATTAACTCCCTCAAACTTTTTCTCCCAGATTAAGGATTGATGATGAACTCTGATTCAGTAGATAAAATCTCAAATGTATCTTACAATGTAAAATGTATCTTAAAAGGTAAAACATATAGTAAAATGTAAAAATCTTAAAACGTAAACCGAGACAAATGGTTACATGAAATCATATTGATATGATTGTGTAGTTAAGATTATTTAAGAATGTGTAGAACTCTTAGATAAGCATGTAGTGGGACACACTCCTCTGATGGGTACCATAAATGGTGATTCTTCTCTAGCTACAGACTAAGATGTAGCAATCATTCCTACATTCCTGAATAACAATGAAGTGTGGATCTCAATTAATCTTTGTCATACATTAGGCGCAAAAACAAACGTACAGGGACAACAACTAGGTTGGCTTTATCTATCACACAAAATGAAAACTAACACTGTCAGCACTTTTTACAAGTCTGGCTACTAAGCAGACTTAATTACCAAACTTTTTTCTGGTATCTATGGAATCAAACATGCTTTGCTAATATTGGTGGATTCTTGTTTAGTCAAGCTACTCTTGGCAAAACCAGCAAGGCTGTAGTTTGTATGTAATCTGTTGGCATTTAACAATGCAGCTGTTGATGGAATTGAATTATTTTAACCATATATGGTACCAACAGTATATGTACACTTTAAGCTTAATTGAGCCATGTCTGAAATAGCACCTCCCTTTACTCTTTCTTAATTCATCTTTTTTCTTATTGTGCTTTTTAGAAATTATATAATAATTTTATGATAAAACATAGTACTTCTTTTTTGTCTGCTTCCCCCATGAGAATGTAAGCTCGATGAGGGCAAGGACTTCCTCTTATTGTCTCTATCTGCAGTATCAATAGCTACGCCTGAAATGTAGTAGATGTTCTAAAAGTACTCACTGAATGAACAAACCTGTATAGGTTTGCCAAAATGAGTGGCCAACAGAAATTTTCAACAGGGTCTATCCACTGTAATTTTACCATAACTTTATACTAGGTAAGAACGAGTTCACAGAACCATTTGTTTACAGCAGATTTTAGAGACACAAAAAATGGACTGGAAATTTAGTGTTTTACTAAGAGGTCCTTGGTAAACTATTTTTTTTCTCACTTTTTTTTTTTTTGTTTTGAGGCAGAGTCTTGCTCTATCACTCAGGCTGGAGTGCAGTGGCACAATCTCGGCTCACTGAATCTTCCACCTCCCGAGTTCAGGCAATTCTCCTGCCTCAGCCGCCACTTGGGAGGCTGAGGCAGGTGAATCACTTGAACCTGGGAGACAGGCTGCAGTGAGCTGAGATCACACCATTGCACTCCAGTCTGGGCAATGAGAGTGAAACTCCGTCTCAAGAAAGAAAAAAAAAATGTTAGAAAACCTGGGGATAGAAAACTCAGGGTTTTTAGGTGGTCTGTAGGGATTAATCCTAATAGGTTTGATGAGCAGCAGGGATATTTGCAAATCTAGAGGTTGTCCTCCTGATCCTGGAGGAGGAAAGGAGGATGTCAGAGAGTAATGGATCAGATCTTGGGCAGAGGAGATGGACGTGCCTGGCTCAAGTCCCAGCTTTGATCCTAGCAGTGTGATTCTAGGCAAGTCTCAAACCTTCTCCGTGAAATTAGGAGCTAGCCTGTACTCTGTGGGATTCCTTCTAGCTCTATCATTCTCCCTCAAAGGTTTCCTCAACATCTGTGCTGGTACACAAGGATCAGAACAACTCTGAAACAGGATGCTAGTGAGGTATATTTATTAATTTGCAATAGTGTATGGTAAAGGAAATAAAGAACAAAAGAAACATGCAGATTTGCATAAATGGGAAAACCTTTGCAAATCATTCATTCAACACACATCTACTGAGCATCCCCTCTGAATAAAGCATAAAATGTTTTCTATTTGTTTTAAATGATCCTGAGAAACTCTTTAAAAGTTTATTTCCTAGGATTTATAGCAGTTAACATTCAGTTCCACCAATAAAATTCCTCATTGGATTCCACAGGACAGATGGGTCTCCATTAGCTAATAACCTTCCAGGTGGTGCTGACAAAGCACATATGTGAATACTCCTCTCAGTGGGAAATAGAGATGTAACTTCTATACTTGCCTCAACCTGCTACTAAGACTTTCTTCACAGTCCTGGATTTTCAAAGATCTAAAGTTAACTCTTCTCTTAGAGAATACATGCAAACAAGTAAACTTAAAACTTCAATGTAATGCTCTCAACCCATAGCTCTGGTTCTTGTCTTTGTATTCGATGCCCCCTGAGCAGACTGCCAGCCTCGGTGTGCTCCTGCTTGAGAGCTGTCTGTCGGGGGAGGAGAATGCCCAGCTCCAACAGTTACATCTTCAAAAAGGCCACCTGGAGAAGGAAGGAAAACCCACAATGCTTTACTTCTATAACATGACAAAGGAACTACATGCACATCAAATCAGAATCAGGTAAGTCTGGTCAATAAGAACACATGCCAATTTAAACAGAAAAATGACTCCTAGTGCAGCCTGACATTGCATTTTACAGCGGGAACCAATTAGCCTTTTTTATTTTTTAATGAACCATATAGTAATTAAGATGATTCACATACATTTTACAGAAAAATAGAGTTTTAATTGAAACTAAAGTTCTATTGCCGTGAAGTAATCCAGTCCTTATTCCATTGGTTCACAACTATTGTTTTGGACCTTCCATATTTAGAATTCTGAGTCTCATTCCTATGTGATTCCAGGTCCTCATCACGATAGGTAATTATACCAGTCTCTCCTAGGTCATGGTGGTACTTTCACTTATATTGTGTTGGTCAGCAGCAATTCATCTTAAAACCTAGAGTTAAAAAAAAATTAATTCATACAGTCTTAGGTTCAAAATATTTTCAGACTACGTAATGAGGCCCAAATAAAATGCATCTAATTTACCAATAGTTTTGGAAACAGACACAATCATAACAAGTCAATCATAAATGTTTAGAAAGGTTTAGTTGAGGGGTGACAATAAATTGGGAACTGTGCCAATATGAGGGAGAGAGTCAAGGATAGAGCAGAGATAGATTGTGAAGTATGGCAGGCTTGGGAAGCTTGTATGAGGCCTTTACTGGGGAGAAAGTGTGAGCAACAGAAGAAAAAACACTACTCTTAAAGAAGTACGGGACCTCTGTCAAAAGCATCAGGAAAGTTTGTCCTTAAGTCCCGAATGCAATAAAAAGAGGTATATATTTAACTATCACTGTTAAAAGGAAAGGGAAAGGAAGGGTCACACAGGGCAGAAAGCATCTGCTTTATGCTGAGTAATTTGGGATGTTACCCTTCATACAGTGCTAGTGAGAAAGGCACCTGCTGAGTTTCCGTATCAACTTCCTGCTGAGTTTCTCTATCAAGAGAACACCAAATTGGAAAGAGCAGCAAAGAGGAAAGGTTAATTCCTAAACAAAATGTAAACACGTACAACTAATGCAAACCTCAAGAGCTTACTGTGAAGCTCAAATGAAATCATTGTTAGTTCAAGCTGCACCATTCTGTAACACCCCCCACCACTTCACAGACCCTGGTCAAAGTAAAACATTCCATGAGGGTTCGGACCATGACAAACATCCTGCCTGACCACCTGACTTTCTTATCATACCCTGGTGGGCAAAGACCCAACAGAAGGAACATCCCTATCATATCTTGATGGACAAAGGTCCAAGGAACATCCTATGACATCCCATTGGAAAAAGGGCCAAACCACCTGATCACAGGAACATCTTATCAATATGCCGCTGGGCAGCAAGCCATACTGCCCAAACCCCTCCCTCCCTCCCACACCTGTAAGTACTCCAGCCTGTAAGCAGTGGTGGGCTCTGGCATTAAGCTGGTCCCCCACCTCTGCAGTTCTCATGCTGGACATAAAACCTGCATTGCTGTAGAGCCGCTAACTCTCTCTGTCTTTAACCCTCACCTTGCCTTCAAAACCTAACAGTAATTATTGGGAACATCCATGTGTTCCCCCTATCTCTCAGCTGACAGGAGATATTAAGAGACTGAATACACCAGATGAGAAGAGAAGCCAGTAGAGCCTGTTACAGTAGACAGGGGAAGGAAGACCAGAGGCCATGGAGTCTGACTTAGGGCTCACTGTGGGCAGTGTCCCTGGCAGGTGACATTCAGCTTCTACATAGACAGTTTACAGGGACAGGAAGCTCACAACTGTACAGAGAAGACAATGCTGCTGCTTATATTCACACAGGAAGACAATGGAAGAAAATCAGTTATCTCTTTCTTTAACTCTGAAAATTGCTATGTCATGGAGCATTCCAACCAGAAACTACTTAGCGTAAGTATAACACTGATAAATTACATTACAAAAATGGTTAAGAGGCCGGGCACAGTGGCTCATGCCTTTAATCCCAGCACTTTGGGAGGCCAAAGCAGGCAGATGGCTTGAGGTCAGGAGTTTGAGAATAGTCTGCCAATATGGTGAAACCCTGTCTCTACTAAATACAAAAATTAGCCAGGCGTGGTGGCAGGTATCTGTAATCCCTGCTATTCGGGAGGCTGAGGCATGAGAATCACTTGAACCCATGTGGCAGAGGTTGCAGTGGGCCAAGACTGCACCACTGCAATCTAGCCTGGCTGACAGAAGGAGTCCATCTCAAAAATAAATAAATTAATAAAATAAAAAAATAAAATGGTTAAGAATTTTAGCTATACAGAACAGTGATTCTCAACTTGAGGTGATTTTGTGTACTGGGGGGCATATGGCAGTATCTGGAGACATTTTCAATGATCAATAATTACTGGAAGGGAGTGCTACTGGCATCCAGTGGACAGAGGCCAGGGGTGTTCACCTACAATGTAGAGAGCCCCTATGACAAAGAATTAGCAGCTAGCCCCTTTCAGCGTTTCCTCATCCACAAAATGGGAATTCTAACAGGATGTACATGAAATTTGTAGAACATTTTATTAAGCCTATTTTGACTTTTTTTACCCACAGCACAGTCCTGTGATTTGGTAAAGCAGACATTTGAAACTTTGTTTTACATATGAAGAAACAGAAGCTCAGAAAATGTAAGAAACTTGCTCAGGTAGCAAAGCTGTTAAGTGACAATGGTGGGCTTAGAAAGAAATTGATTTCTAATCCATGCTTTTCCCACTATTACTTTACAGATGAATGACAGAAAACTATAGAGGCTTAGAGACTTCCAATCTTTGGTATTGCCTCAAATATCAAAAGATTTCTTTTGCATGCCTGTGAATATGAACTCAGGATGAGGAACAACCACAAAAGAGGCTGAGCTGATTAAATTAAATGATGCAAAATGGAACCTCCCACTGAAAAAGAAAAAAG
The DNA here is from genome assembly GCF_009761245.1 of Sapajus apella. Classification (NCBI taxonomy): domain Eukaryota; kingdom Metazoa; phylum Chordata; class Mammalia; order Primates; family Cebidae; genus Sapajus; species Sapajus apella. The sequence continues at coordinate 65,965,066 of NW_022436946.1, read as the reverse complement.
TTTAAAATTTGGCTTAATGCCTTTTTTTCCATCTAGTTTTTATAGTTTCATTTGCCAAGTACATTATGTATTTTTAAAGACAACATGAAACTGCAATCATCCTTGGGAACAGGTACTATACAATGCATTTTATTCCTTATATTTTAAACACTGTGAGTTAACATATTTCAAATGCTGGTTTTGTGTTCTCTACCATTTATCCATGACAGGAAAAATTGCTTCCCCTAACTGCCATTTATTTTAAGAGAGGATAATTTCATTTTGTTCCACTAAACTGAAAAAGATCTCTATATTTCATCTTTTTAGTTTTATTCCCCAAAGTAAAATTTTTAAAGCTTCTCATTGCATGTGACTATAGCTGCAGCTTTAAGCTCTGCTGGTTGTTACATTTCTGGAATATAGTTACAAAGCATAAACAATTATTTTAAAAAACAAAAGATGAACCTTTTCCTGTTGGTTGTAAGATTTGACTTAGTTTTGTGCACCTGAATAGTGACACTTGGGAATGCAGAGAGGGAGAGGACGTTAAGATGGCTAAAAATTATGTCTCTGCTTAGAGTCATCATCGAAAAAGAATCTTTTTAAACCACAATAAACATGGCCAGGTTGATGTATTATTGACCAAATGTAAGCCTGGGAAGCATTATTACATCTGTGTGACACATTAAATACTTTTTAATGTGATTTTTACCCTAGATTAACAAATTTATATTACTTCTCAACATTTATTTAAAATTTCAGTCACTACAAAGATATATCATCAAGGCGGGCTACATAGAAAGGCTTTAGAAAGGACTCTTCATGCTAAGTACACAGGCACAAATGTTCCTTTTAAAAAGGACATTATTGACTTAAAATCTAGTTTCTTGGCCAGGTGCGGTGACTCACGCCTGTAATCTCAGCACTTTGGGAGGCTGAAGTGGGTGGATTACCTGAGGTCAGGAGTTCAAGACCAGCCTGGCCAATAAGGCAAAACCCCATCTCTTCTGAAAACACAAAAATTAGCCAGGTACAGTGGTGGTTGCCTGTAATCCCAGCTACTCGGGAGGCTGAGGCAGAAGAATCGCTCGAACCGAGGAGGCAGAGGTTGCAGTGAGCTGAGATCCCACCACTGCACTCTAGCATGGGTGACAGAGTGATATCTTGTCTCAAAAATAAATAATTAATTACTTGAATAAAATAAAATATAGTTTCCAATATCCAAATTTCCTTTACAAAATATACAATATACATGCAAAACCAAAAATAAAATAAAAACCCCCAACTTTTTCTAGTATGTATCAAATATACTTGCTGTCTTGAAATAACACTGGGATTAAGTAGTTTTTACTAACTCACTAATTTGGCATTAATCACGCCCATGATGAGGATACCCTGGACTCAACTTTCTGTGTTGAATAAATACTGTAAGATATTCCTCTCTCTAGGTTGGGAGGCTAGCTTCATTCATTCAATTGTTAATTATCATCTATATGACACTGATTGTTCCAGCCACAGACCACACTGAGAAGGGATTCCCGCCTGCTGCTAAAATGAGAATGGGAGAGGCAGTCAGATAATTAGGTGATTCCAATAAGGTAAATTTAAGATGGACATTAACATCTGTTGGGAGAAACAAAACTATTTTTGCATTATGAAAGCAAGAGAGCCTTCTGAGGCACCACCCTGGGGGAGGCAAAGAGCCATAAACGCTGGTGTGGCACAGAGTTTGGCACACACGTGTTCACCCTGGGATGCTGGCCTGCTAAATGAATGACTGGCAAACAGGAAAGACCAAACAAAACACCAAAAATGTGAGAAACCGTCCAATGAGGAAGAAGATCCTGTCCCTCCAAATTGGCAACAATTATGTGTGTAAGGGACAGAAACAGCAGACTAAGGGAACACCAGTGCAGCCTTCCAAGCCTGGACTTTCTGCACACATTCTGTAAAGACTTTTAAAAAGTAGAGAGAGAAAAAGAGATGGATGTCTGTAAATTAAACTTTCACTCTGTATTTGCTTTAAGCCCTGATGTACTATGAAAATTTACATATAACTAAATAGCTTGTTGATTTCAAAAGTTAAGCTGAGCTTTTGTTATGTCCCTAGCAGACATCTAGGTAAAAGGCCAGCAGTCCACTTATAGGATTAGATGTACTATAAGCGATGTGTGCGTGGCAGGGGAGTACTGGTGCCTTTTCATCTCAAGATGGGGCTGAAATCAAGGACCACTGTAACAGTTACTGCATCTTGATCCTATTTTTCGACAAAGCAAGTTAGTTCTAGACATGAACTTCTCACTTCCTTTAACTGGACTACTGACAATATTGTTGGCATTGGATGGTGCTATTGTAACACTGTAGTGAACAAGCAGTTCTGATGCTCCCAGTCATATAAAGCAAATCCAGTAACTTTACTAATGCGAGCAAACCCATGGGGCCAACATTTATATAGCAGTAGTCTTCTAATTTTACATAAAAACAGACTGCCTCTGAAGCACAAAACATTTGTAAGGAAATAATTCTATGATACCAATATAAGCGGGTGTTAAAACACAAGATATAAAATGGTGCTACCTCAAGACATGCACACACACTCAAAAATCAAAAAGTCCCTGTAATTTCTCCTTCCTATGGAATATCTGCAGGAAGGAACCTGAAGGAGGGAATAGTGGCACTGCTGCAGCTTTGGCCTAAAGTGGTGTTTTGAAAATCACCACTGTGCTGCGATGTGCCTCTGATCAAACACATTTATTCAGAAACAGAGTTCCTAGAGCTCTGAAATAAAGTACTTTTCTATCGTATCAATTAGTTGAAACATTTACAATTGCTTAAGGAGAGGTATCTTTAGCAGCAAAACCATTCTAATATATCATATTTAAAATAAACCACCCCCCTTACCTTCAAGTTAAGAAGCACGGCTGTTGAAGAAATGATATACTTACAATATCCGTACAATTAGAAATCCCAGGAAGGGACACGAACCCCTATATTATGGAACAAAATAGATTTCTACAGCAAGTGAATGGGTTCTGTCATTTAAATAGATTTATTTCACTGGCAATGTTTAAATTTAGCTGTAAATATTAATTCTTTGAAGAGACATGCTACCAAGAAGAAAACCTGCTTCATGGAGATAAAACACTTTCTGATCCACTGTGAAGGAAAGTAGAGGAAACAGCTCGTAAGGTTGTGGCTGTGGATCCCAGTAGTTGTCAGTGGAAAAGTGTCATGGAAACGCTATGCAGGCAGTAAGGAGATGCTGCAGTGAGTGGCCCTGAGGCCAGGGCTACTTGTGCATGAGTAAAGAATTCTGTCCAGTAGGAAGAATGGCAAAAGGTGACCTAATACACTTTTTAAGAGAAAGGGCTAAGGAGGGTCATACCTGCCTTTGAAAACCATCCTGGACACTTTAATTTTATACTGGAAATAAAAAGCTTTACTTCTGTTGCTTAGTATTCAACAAGTTCTTTATTGCAATTATTGAAACTTAAAGAAGTCTAGATTTATATTGCCTACTATAATTCCTGTTTAAATACATGATTTATGATTATATGAATTATAGAAAAACTGAGAAAACACAGAAGGTACACACAAAAAGAAAATTTTTGTGGCTACATTATTTAGGGGTGACTACTATTAACATTTTGGACATATATTGTTAGATTTTTTTTCTATGTTTTCTGGACTTTTCCATATAGGTGTTTTGTGAAATATAACTTTTAAAACTAAATGTAATATGTATTGTGGTAATTTTCATCTAATACTGTTCTAGGATATTTTTAATTGCTGCATTATATTTTACTATGCATCTGCATCACTTAAAAAACAACAACAAAAAAGAGTAAGTGAATAACTTATTTCACTAGAAAGCAAATCTCAGTAGTTTGGTAGGGGAGCAGGGCTTGGGAGAGGGTAGTATTCACTGACAGTCCCAGGAAGCACTTTAAAATAGTCCAGCCAAGTGGTTCTTAGGGGTTGTTTCTGGACCAGCATTGCTGGCCTCACTTGAGAACATGTTAGAAAGGCAAATTATTGTGCCCCACTCCAGACTTACTGAATCTAAGGGTGGGGACCAGCAAGGGGTATTTTAATAGGCTGTCCAGGTGATTCTAATGCTTGCTAGGTTTGAGAGCTATTGATCTAGTCCAACCATTTTATACAGCTGAGCAAACCGTTCTGGAGAAGGAAACTGGCTTAAAGTGACATAGCTAATTAAGCAAGGACTCAAACAGAGGTCTTCTAACTCCTACTCCAGTGTCTTCATTTCTAGACCAGTGCAAACTCAAAGGTGCTGATTTGGGTGTCCAAAAATCCTTTCAAAAAATATCTCTTTCCTCCAGAAGACAATAAAATTGTCAAACAAGGGAGAAACAAATTATATCCAAACTCCTTTATTAATATTTCCCAATATTAATAAATCAGGAAATATTAATAAAGGAGCTTGGATATAATCTGTTATTGCTGTTGACAAAAGGAAAGCCGAGCCCTTTTTTGTTCATTATGCAGAGACTGAAAGGGCCAATATCTCAAAATCAAATTGACTTATCATACAAAGTTAGGCTGTTAAAAGTTAAGTGAATGAATTTTCTGGGGGAGGGTGGCAGTTAGTGGGGACAACTTCTGATATGCCCTGATATGGCATATAACTAGACTATAGCATATTACATATGACTACATTCCTTTCCAAATCTGGTCACTCTACATGGGTTTCTAGCAAATTTATTTGGTTAGCTCAAGTAAAGATAACGGTCAAAATTTGGCTTCAAAATAAGCTACAGTACCACCACCAAAAGCTGGCAAAGAAACTGAGTCTTCCATACATTGCTGAGGAGGGGAATATAAGAGTAGAGCCATTCGAGAAAACAGTTTGGCAGTTTATTTTAAAAACTAAACATGTAATGACTACATGACCTAAAAATATCAGATTAGGAATTTGTCTCAGAGAAATAGAAGCTTATGGTCACATAATAATCTGTACACGAATGTTTAAGTAGGCATTATTTTTATAGCCAAAACCTGGAATCAGCCCAGGTGCATGGTTAAATTGTACATCCACACCACAAACACTCCTCAGCAATAAAAAGCAGCCCACTATCAATACACATGACTTGGAAGAATCTTTAGGGAATTATGCTGAGTGAAAAAAGCCAGTCTCTAAAGGTTACATATTGTATCATTCAATTTACATAACATTTTTGAAATGACAACATTTTATAAGTCAAGGACAGAGCAATGATTGCAGGGGTTAAGGATGGTGGAGAGGAGAGAGGGTGTGATTATAAAAGAGCAACAGGAGGGATTCCTGTGTTGATGGAACTGTTCAGTGCCTTGACTATGTTGGCGGATACACAAGCATACACAGGTGATAAAACTGTATAGAACTCAGTGCACCTATCAACACTGTTTACATTTTTCATTAGTTTGTATAAGCTCTTTAGTAAATGTTAATATGTTTTTGTGCAGTGAAGAAATTAAGTGCCAAGCATGGTACCATCTCACTAAATCCTTAAAAAATCCACTTGAATTGAATATTTCACTTAATTCTCTCTAAATTATAAGTGAAGACTCAAAGGTTAGAGAAGTTAAGTAAGTTTTGCTCATGGCTGTAAAGCTAGTAACAAGACTAGGGGTACGAGCTGATCTTTATCTCAGCCTCACATTCGTTTCATCATAAAAGCTCCCTTCCATTTAATTACGGTGAGAGATAACCGCTATGGTAACTTTAATTGAAGAAGGAATCCATAATGCAATTTTAAGCCAGGTTTGGTAGCAGTCGAAATGATGCAGGCATTCTTTTATTTTATTTTTTTTTCTTTTTAGAGATGGGGGTCTCGGTTTGTAGCCCAGGCTGGTCTCAAACTCCTGGCTTCAAGTGATCCTCCTGCCTCGACCTCTCAAAGTGCTGGGATTACAGGTGAGTCACCATGCACAGCCAGCATCCTATTTTTTGAGAAGAAAGTAGATTCCCTCTTTTGGATTAGTGGTAAGGAGGAGAAAGAAGAGATAGAATGGCAAAGTAAAATCCTACTTATAAGGGGAAAATAATTCTTTGATTAGAAGAGGAAACTTCCGGCAGAGGAAGAAAGTCAACAGGATAGATAACAAATTGGCCTGAAATCTTGGACAGGAATTTTAAAGCTGGATATGTCATAGTAGTATAGTTCAATCAATTCAGTAAAAGTGATTATGACTTGGAATAATCAAATAACAGGTAAGGACTGGCAAGAAAGGGATCAAATTGTAACCAGATGCTCATTTTCTTTAGCCATTTACCACTCAGACATTCCTTTGAAAATATACTTAAGACATGCAAATTTTAAAAAGAAAAACATGCTAATATAGCCATTTAAAAATAAATACAATTTATGTCCTAAGTCTTTTAAGTGGACTTGCTGGAAATAAAGAGGGATCACAAAACAGTAATTAGCCTGTTTATTTTAAAGGAGGGGTTAATAATGGCTTATGAGGAGTTTACAAACAGTCATATCAACAGAGGGGAACAAGCTGAAGAGGATGCTATGTGAGGTTTTAACAGAAGTCTTGGCTTTTTTACTTTTAGGCACATGGAAAGCAAAGGGGCTTCTTTTATAGATGAGAACAGTTCACTGAGCTTTTCCAGGTCAAGAACAGTGTAGGGTATGGGACTAGAAAAAAGCTCTCAGTGTTCAAAGTGGTAGATTCTCCATGAGAAGCTGGAAGTCTCAGGTGGCTACTAGGAAGGTGCAGAAAGGTGAATTCTAATTGATATGAAAAGACTGGAGAATTGGAGATAAAGTACAGTAAGTCCTCACTTAATGTTGTTGATACGTTTTTGTAAACTGACTTTAAGCAAAACAAAGCATTAATGAAGCAATTTTTTTCATCAATGTTACAATGTAATGACGTTGAAGGAAACAATATTGTTCAATGACCCGCCATATGTCATTTTACTTAAGTCACAGTTTCCAAGAACCTATCAATAATGTTAAACTAAGATTACTGTACATTACACAGAGAGAAGTAAAAACAGATTAGTGTAAGAAGGCAGCAGTTTGTACACTGCTAGACATGGTGGGAGAGCAGAAAAATATAGGCTCTTGGGAGAGCTGAGATTGAATACCTCCCTGACATTTACTAGCTGAGTGACTTCTTGGAGGCTTAGCTCCCTGCAGTTCTGCCCACCAGTGGTTGTGGGGATTAGTAATAAAGGACATAAATAGCCGGGCAGGCCATGGCACAGATGAGGCCTTTGATAAATGGAAGAGCTTAATATTATTACACCAAACCTTAATGTTTCTTTTAAATATTGCTGCAGGTGCATCTCTTTCTCTGTCTGATGCTAATGAACAAATTCATGTTTAATTGTTTATTTTTAAAGGAGAAACATAAATGGCTAACTGTGTATATAAAATATCCGAGGCTTAAATAAGGCTTTTTTCCCCCTATGTTACCCCAAGTAACAAAACATCTACCAGTGACAGTCACTGAAATTGCAGATATTGCATCTGAAGAAAAAACAAAACCTATAGCATTTTCAAATATAAGAATGTAGGTGACTTAGTTTAAAATATCACCCACTATATGAAAAATAACTTGAAGCCCAGAGGCCACTGACTGGATTGTGTAGGGGGTGTCTAAAGGTGTATAATGGGCAGCACTCCTAGGGATTCAAAACAGCACATCCTGGATTGCTGACATAATCCACTCCTGAGAAATTCAACTCTGAATCCGGGATTAATGATTAAGCCATGGATCGTTAATACATGAAACTATTTGGCCAAATAGGCATTTACTAATACAGGCACACCTCATTTATTCTGCTTTACTTTTTTGTATGTTGCAGATATTGCATTTTTTACAAATTGAAGGTTTGCAGTAACCCTGCATTAAGCAAGTCTATTGGCCTCATTTTTCCAACAACATGTGCTCATTTCATTTTCTGCATCACATTTTGGTAATTCTCTCAATATTTCAAACTTTTCCATTATTATTATACTCGTTATGGTGATCTGCAATCAGCGATCACCGATGTTACTATTGTAATTGTTTTGGGGCACCACAAATCATGCCCATATACAGCCACAAACTTAATCGATAAATGTTGTGTGTTCCAACTGTACCAACGACCAGCCATTCCCCTATCTTTCTCCCTCTCCTATGGCCTCCCTATTCTGTCACACAAAACAATACTGAAACTAGGCCGATTAATAACCCTTCAGTGGCCTCTAAATGTTTAAGTGAAAGGAAGAGCCACACATTTTTCACTTAAGTGAAAAGCTAGAAATTATTAAGCTCAATGAGGAAAGCCAAAATAAACATGTTAAAATTTGCATGTTAAAAGCCAAAATAAGCAAAAGCTAGGCTTCTTGCACCAAACAGCCAAGTTGTGAAGGAAAAGGAAAAGCTCTTGAAGGGAACTGAAAGTGTCACTCCAGTGAGCACACAAGTGACAGGAAAGCAAAAGTGCCTTAATGCTGATATGAAGAAAATTTGGATGGTATGGATAGAAGATCAAACCAGTCACAGCATTCCCTTAATTCAAAGCCTAATCCAGAATTAGGACCCTAACTCTCTTCAATTTCATAAATGCTAAAAGAGGTGAGAATGCTGCAGAAGAAAAGACTGAAGCCAGCAGAAGTTGGTTCATGAAGTTAAAGGAAAGAAGCCATCTCTAAAACATAAAGGTGAACACACAGGTGCTGATGGAGAAGCTGCAGTAAGTTACTCAGACGATCTAATTAAGATCACGGATGAAGATGACTATGCTAAGCAACAGATTTTCTTTCAACATGGACAAAACAACCTTCTACTGGAAGAAGATCCTACCAAGGACCTTAACAGCCAGAGAGAGGTCTGCACCTGGCTTCAAGGCTTCAAAGGACAGGCTTCTCATGTCAGGACCTAATGCATCTGCTGACTTTAAGTTGAAGCCAATTCTCATTTATCATTGGGAAAATTAGACCTACTGCTCAGAAAAAAAGATACCTTGGAAATATTACTGCTCATTGACAAGGCACTTGGTAACCCAAGATGTCTTATGGAGATGTACAGGAGATTAACATTTTCATACCTGCTAACAGAACATCCAATCTACAGGGTATGGATTAAGAAGTAATTTCAATTTCTAGTCTTAGTATTTAAGAAATACATTTTGTAAGGTTATAGCTGCCATTGAAAGTGATTCCTCTGATGGATCCAGGGAAAGTAAATTGAAAACCTGATGGGAAGGATTCACTATTCTAGATGCTATGAAGAACATCTGTGATTCATGGAAGGAGGTCAAATGATCAACATTAACTGTGGGCTACCCATGGACTGTGAGCACTTTAAGACTTCAGTGGAGGAAGTCACTGCAGATGTGGTGGAAATAGGAACAAAATTAGAACTGGAAGTGGAGCCTGAAGATATGACTGAATTGCCAAAATCTCATGATAAAACTTGAATGAATGAGGAGTTGCTTCTTATGGGTGAGCAAAGAAGGCGGTTTCTTGAGATGAAATCTACTCATAGTGAAGATACTGTGAACAATGTTGAAATGACAACAAAGGACTTAGAATATTACATAAACTTAGCTGATAAATCAGTGGTGAGGTTTGAGAGGGCTGAATCTAATTTTGGAAGAAGTTCTACTGTGGGTAAAATGCTATCAAACAACATCACATGCTACAGAGAAACTGTTCATGAAAAACAAGACAATTGACGCGGCAAACTTCACTGTTGCCTTATTTTAAGAAATTGTCACAGGCACTCCAACCTTCAACCACCACTCTCTTAGTCAACACATGGAGGCAAGACTCTCCACCAGTGAAAAGATCAGAACTCACTGAAGGCTTAGAAAATCAGTAGCTTTTTTCTTTTCTTTTTTTAGTAGCAATAAAATATTTTAAAATTAGATATGTACATTGTGTTTTTAGGCATTTATAGTACAGTGTAAACATACCTTTTACATGAACTGGGAATCCAAAAACTTCATGTGACTTCCTTTGCTGAGATACTCACTTTATTGTGCTGGTCTGAAACCAAACTCGCAATCCCTGCGGTATGCCCTGTATATTCAGCTTAAATCATAAGATTAACTTAAGAGTCTGGATGATTATTCACTCAGACACCGAATAACCATGGGAATGGATGGACTAAATATGACGTGTAATAACTAAATCATTAGTGTATTTCATTGTGGACTGGACTTTTCTGGTTACTGGGACACTGAATTCTTGGAAATAACCAATGCTTACTCATATTTCGTTGGAAAATATCATGAGCCTTTAAAATTGGCTATCACAAACTGCCGGCTTCTAGTTCACTATGAGACCTACATCTTGCCATCCTTCTATAGAAATGCAAGTTCTATGACTTGTCTTTGTTAATTCACTAATTTGCACACTTCAATGCAAGTCAGAGCTGGCCCAGTGTACAGCTAAAGGGGCAGCCTGGCTTAGGAGGAAGAACATGTGTGTCAGAGACAACATGGTGAGACTGCCCAGTCTTCACACTTTGGTGTCTTCATCTGTAAGACAGGCCTCCCCTCTTCTTCCGGTTGGTCAAGGATTGAGTCAGATACTGCAACTTCTGTGATTGCCCCCTGCAGGCACTCTCTTTCTCAAACTCAAGTCTGGGAAAGCTTACAACCAAAGGCCTCCACCTGCCTCAATGGAACCTGAAATTCATGACTGAAGAGCTGCAAATGTAGCACTAAAAATCCAGGGGCTCTCCTGCAGCAAAATGAGAAATAATTTCTCATCAAGTAAGTCTATTGGCCCCAGTTTTCAGGATTGAAGAAGTCATAAAAGGAGACATAGAAACATAAATTTTAATGTGATGGGAGTAAAGACCATAACTTGTTGAAAGTATAAAGCCATGAAAGAAAATATACTACATTTTGATGGGGAGTAGAGAAAAATTTGAAACGGATATATTATTTTAGATGTCTTTAACACACCTAAATTGCTAAAAGATTATGAACATAAACAATTATGTCGTTGAGCCTAGTGTGCTCTCAGAAGTATTCCATTTGGTATATTTAAAGATAAGGCCTTATACACGCCTTTGCAAAATGTTCTCCTCTATTTTCTTTCAATTTAGGGGTAAAACATTCCTTTGAAAATACACTTTTATAAGTTTTCCACTAGTTTTCTTTGAGTCTTCATCTTTCTAAGGCATGAGAGATCAATGGAAAAACAGTGGATCCAGATGGGTCCCTCAGTAGGGATCTTTGGACAACCAACCAACATGAGGTAAGCATTCATGCTCTCATTTCTTTTCTCAAGAACCCCGGGTTTATAACACTAGTATGACGCTAATAAACAAATGCAGAGGGAAAAATGTTGGGGGCAGGTTAAATCACTGGATATTAATCTTTTCACAGCAACATACCAACAAACAAGGCCAGCAAGACACAGCTCCTTACTCAAGTGTAGTCATCCCAGCAGTCCTCTCTCCCTGTTCAAACATCTACTTTCATTTTCCAATAAACCCTTAACACTAATAGTCTGTAGTGTACTAAACTGGTTTTGTTTTTAACTTATGAAAAAATTTCAAACATTAATATATTCTATAGTAAAGATATAACAAATCTACAAGTATTTATTACCCAGAAACAATGATTACGAGCTCAAGACCATTTGTTTCATCCAAATCCCTGCCACAGACCTCTTCTGAAGCAAATCCCAGTCCTATTACTTCACATACAATTCAGTATGTATCTTTAAAAGAGAAAGCCTACTATAAAAATAAAACCATAGTACCATGATCACATTTAAAATATCAATTCCTTAATATAACCAAATATCATGTCAGTGACCACATATCCCCAACTAGCTCATATATTTTTTTTTAACAGTTGATGTTTGTTCAAGTCAGAATCCAGATGTTGTATAAGTATTACAACTAATAAATCTTGGCTTTTAAATAATAGGTTCTTCTTCCTTCCTTTTTTTCTCCATTTGCAATTTGTGTTTCAAAGAAATCAGGCCTTTTGTTCTGCAGAGTTTTCCAAAGACTAAAATGTGACTGCTTTTATGCTTTTAGTGTCCTTATGAATTCATGGATTTGAAACATATTTGATATGCTTTAATCCACTGCAGTCTTTCTCACTGATACTCAAACCTGCCCATCGTTATCAGTAGGAAACTCTTCAACTTAAAGCCTGAGTCCTTCTGACATGATCCTAGTAGTTTATAATAATTTGATTACTTTTCTCCTCACTTTATGGTAAGACAGAACTCAGTCTTGTCTTGTACATTTCTTATCTCAGACATAGAATCAGCCATTTTCCCAAGAAGCCTGTTTCCTTTTAGTGGAGAATGGTATTTAGCCATCACATCTGGAGATTGCTTTATTGCCTACAAAGCACTTTGAACACTTAACCTCATGTATACACCTAACAGAAGCCACTCTCCTTCTGCAGGCCACTGCATTCCCTTTTCAAAGTGCATTGGGAAAACACCCTGCTTCAAGTGTCCTTGTATCCTGTTTAGAAACAAGGTCCTAAGCTACTCAGAGATGAATCTTTCTGTAGAAAATACTACCTTAAAACCATCTTAACAATTAAAAAGTTCATGAGTTCCTCCCTTTTCCACTATAATTAAAAGGAAACAGCTAAGCTCTGTTATCAGAAAATAGGAATGGAAAAAAGGATCTTTCTAGATAGAGGAATTAATTTTTTTTTTTTTAACTAGGTAAAGACATTCCTGTATGGGTAAAAGAAAAATGGAGGGAGAGGGGAGAAATAACTGCTTCCAGAAAAAGGCTCACCACAAAACTCCCTTGGGCATGGAATTATAAAAGTGACTCACTGCTTTATGTGGGGACAGGTTCCTGCTGTTAATTTGCTTATCAAAGCTGTGGAAGGATGAGGTTGGCCTGTTGCTGTGTAGGGGCTGTGTGCACTGGAAGGCTATGCCATAGAAAATTAAAGTAGTTCTGTATACCTGTCTGGCAATTAGGAGGAATATTTCTAACCTCTAAGGAAAATACTCCCTAAACTCACAGGATGTTTGGAAATGGAAACAAACAAACAAAATCCAGAAGGCATGTTTCATAGTAGTTTTTATAATTTAGATCAAATTTATTCAGATGCCCAAAGGTTTCTCAGTCCCCGAGTTTCCTGTAAAAACTCAAAACAATTAGGGGTACTGGTGGGGGATGTAGGAGGGGAACAGGACTCCTACAATCAATGATAAAAAGCTTTAAACAGATCCTTCACAAGAGAAGATAAACCACCTGAAAAGGTGCTCATATCATTGATCCTTAGGGAAATGCAAGTGAAAATCATAATTAGATATCTGGTATAGCTAAATAAAAGATTGGCATCACAAAATGATGTCACCGATGAAGCATGGAATGGCTGGAGCTCTCAGACATGGATTCTGGGAGTGTAAAATGGCATATGCACTTTGTAAAAGTGTTTAGCAATTTATTAAAAGTTAAATATCCATCTACCCTACAACCCAGTAATTCCATTCCTAGATTTGTACCTGAGATGAAAACAGGTCCACAAAAAGATTTTACCAGAATATTTACAGCAGCCTTATTCAAAACAGCCCCCAACAGGAAACAATGTATGTGCCCATTAACAAGAGAACTGATTAACGAATCATGGCATATTTATTCAGTGAAATACTACTCTGCAACAAAAAGGAATGAATTACTAATAAATGTAATAATATGGATAAATTGCAAAAACATTATGTTACGTGGCAGGTCCAGACAACAAAGAGTACATACTATACGATTCAATTTATACAAAGTCCAAATATAGGCAAAATGAATCTAATATGATAGAAAATAGAGTAGTTTTCAAAGAGGGAGTATTAACTGTAAAAGACCTCAAGGGAACTTTATGTGATATGGATATAATCTAAATCTTCTTTTTGGATAATGGTTACATGGGTGTGTATCAGTGGTTCTCAACCAGGGGACACTTGGCAATGTCTGGAGACATTTTTGATTGTCATAACTAGGGGAATGCTACTGGCATCTGTAGGTAGAGGCCTGGGATGAACAGGACAGCTCTCTACCAAAAAAAAAAAGCCAAAAATATCCATCTTAAAATGTCAATAGTTGGGTCCAATGTACACTATTTGGGTGACACTAGTGCCCGGACTTCACTGCTATACAATTCATCCTTGTAACCAAAAATCACTTGTACATAAAGAAACTCAGTAACACCTTTTCTAATTCCTGAAGATTGCAGGGGCATGAGGGTGGGTGGGGGAATTTCATATTTCAATCCTATGAGTTCCACTGTGCTTAATATATGTTTATTAAAATAAAAAATATTAGGAGAAAGATGGATGGGGTATAGGACTTCGTCTCAACAACTCTCCTTTCAAATACACTCTTTCTTTCTTCCCTTTTTCCACTTGCATAACTTACTCATGTTCTATGCTACTCCAAACTTCCTGAAGGCCTCAGGGAGATGTTTACACAGCCAGTGCACAGAGACAGACTTGGAGTCATAAAGCAGTGTGGGAGTGGAACAGGGCCTGGCTCAGGCTGCAGGTGAGTCAGCCCAGGTTTCCCAGTAAGCCTCAGCATTTCACTCGCCCCACTCTGGAGTGCCACACTCTTCCTGGGCCCATGGCTCTGTGCTCAATTCATGCAGTCTGAAGTAGTCATAGGGAGTGTGGCAAGTGTGAAACTGGGTGAGGACTTCTGAAGTGGTGATCCCCTGTCCCACAGGTCACAGTAACAAGATGGCAACTTACTTCTGTGGTTCTCTCTGAATCTAAGAGAACACTCCTGGTACAAAGTTAAAAGTTGTTCTTATGTGGAAAGAAAAATGAATCTGAAAATGCAATGCCATGAACCAGTTTAGGGTACAGGTACTATTAACTCTGATGTTTGCAGAAAACAAGCAGCTTATGATTCAGGTTACTAACGTTGAATTGCATAAACGTTTTCTTCCTAAAGGGAATCTAAACTGTGTAACATTAGCCTTTCTGCCAGTGATTTTCAGGCCTTCCCTAATACTTACAATGGTACCCAGAATATATTCTCTGTCAAGCCTGGAGGCAGCCCTGAGTCAGCTTTTCCCATTACCTGTACAGCTAAGCCGTTCAACAGAGATATTATTCAGAAATGCCTCCAGAGAAGATGCTGCAGAGCTCCTTCAATTTTCTGGCCTTCACCGCAGCTAAGAACTTTTTCGTTAAGTTTAAATTAGCTGACTTTTAACATAAGCATTCACATCTGCTTTCTTTCCCTTTATGCAGGGGTAGCTGCTTCAAATTTTGGGTGGGGCAAATTAGAACTCCCGGGTTAGAAAAACTGCTCACAAAAACTTCCTCACTTACTCACTCTTAGAAGCTTCAAGTTTTGTACTTGTCTCTCACCTTCATGTTGATTCTCTGGGATTCGAAGTCTATGAGCAATGAAGCCCATTAGCTAAATTCTTTTGGAAACCTGACAACCTCACACTGTGCAGTTGTTCCTGTGGGCACATCTGCTGCTCAGTAGGGGAATGAAATTGGATGCAATCCTTCCCCTACCTCTCAGCTTCACCGTTTAAAATGGCATAGAGTTTCAGAAATGATTGTGGGGGACAAGAAGGGCACCCCTGTACATTGGTCACCACCCTCAACATGTTCAAATCCTCCAGCTTTATGTTCATCACTGATTAAAAACTTGAATTTCTGATTCCTGAAAGCTACTTCTTAGACTGGCATTCAAGAAAAGAGGAAAAGCACTGGTGATTTTAAATTCCCAAACCTTGCATGTGACACAGTCCACACACACAGACACTGAAAAGGGGAACCAAATGCCTCTTCTTGGCTATACTATGTGTTTTAGATTTTCCAGTAAAACCCTTGCTTATCCACTCCTGCCCGCAAAAGGACCATTCATGTGGAAGGGCAATGTCTTATCTAAATCTCTGTATATCCCTCTATGAGGTCTTGTACACAGGAGGTTTTTAGTAAATATTTGTTGCCTGAATGAATGATTGGCTAAATTAATTATATAACTAGAATCTAGGTTTATTACTTTTCTGCATCAACATCAGAGAAAATAACCTTTTATGGGATGGAGCTGAAAAGAGACTGGGAACTTTGTTATTTTCAACCCAGACTCTATTACTTCCACGTTACTTGGCAAAGCATCCTGGCCAGAAAATGATCTCCCCTTTAAAACTTTGCTCAGAGTTCTGCTCTGTACTGTCTCAGAAGCCTCGGAGTTCAGACCAAGGTGCCACAGCCCTCACT
The DNA here is from genome assembly GCF_009761245.1 of Sapajus apella. NCBI lineage: Eukaryota > Metazoa > Chordata > Mammalia > Primates > Cebidae > Sapajus > Sapajus apella. The sequence continues at coordinate 65,948,903 of NW_022436946.1, read as the reverse complement.
GCTCTTACTGCTCTTCCCGGTCCTGCAGAGATGGCTTTCAAAGAGCAGTGTCCTGGAGATTCCATGGTGATTTCCTGATTTTTCACAATATCCATTGGGGTAACATTGCAAGATTTCAAGAATTAGAATTACGTGATAAATTTTCAAGCTGAAAACAAAAATAACTCAATTGGCAAGCGATTTAAAATGTAGGCATTAGGCAGGTGGTGACACTGACAATGTGAAGACTATTCTGAGTGTTATTCTGAACACTGCAGCATAGTTTGGATCTTAACAATCACTGCAGCTCACCAGTTTTTCAAATGTTTACCTTCCATGCATATTTTGTGTCCTCCTAGTCTGTTTAACTCAAAAGATCTAATCCCACCAGATCACCTATAATTAGAGAGTGATGATGCATTCTTAGAAGACAAATATAGACACCCCAGAGGTGATGCATCAGCAGTCTGAAAATAATTAATGCTTATCCTCACAAGGCCACCTACACCAAGACACTCGGGAACAGTTCACCATAGCCATAATGTCATAGAAGGATGGCAAAATCATTTTTCTTATCTGCAGAAGTAGGTCACAGCAAGAACATTTTGGCAAAAAAAACTAGGGTGGACATGAATAGATTTTGTGACACAAGTCTTTTCATTTATTACCTTAATATAAGACCTGATCATCAGTTCATTCTGTACTCTCCAATCATCTTCCTACATGGTAAAAGACCAGAATTGAGGCTTTGAAATGCAAAGCCTCAATTTGGGGATACAGCAAAAAGCTCCGTTACCAATATACTGCTTCTAAACGGAATAACAAGGACTCAAACATTTGAGATAATAACTGGTTTTTGTTTTTCTAATTACATGAAAATAGAATTTATCATTAACTTAGAACACTTCTCACAAGTCTGAGCTAGGCAATATATAGTCACAGAGGCTAAAGGTTAGCTGAAAGTTTCCCATAGCAACCTTTTAAACTTAGCACAAATGAGACAGATTTTATTTCTTTTGAGACTTTCATTTAAACACAATGGTCGGCTCTTGCAAAAACAATCTCAGTTTTGTGCATTCACTAGTGCTGCTGCCTTCTAAATAATGAATGGCTTTCCCCAGTGAAGATGAGGGGGTAGAAAAAAAGCAATGTATAGGATCAGGAATGGGGACCACGACATTCACACTGGTAGTTTTATAATCTCAGGAAAAGTCACGGGAGGAGTTGATATCTACCCTGCTTAAAACTTTCTCTTGTCAGAAATGCTCGACACTCTTCCTGTGCTAGCAGCTGCTCCAATTAATGCTGCACCTCCTTAGAATCAGGCACTTGGATTCACAGACTGACTGATACTGGACTTTCTTCCTGTGGAACAGAAAACATGTCTCCAGGAAACCAGGCTTCTCTCCTAACTATAAGCTCTTATTGACCTACATTTTTAAGAAATTTGCTCTGAAGTTCTGGTAAGGGTTAGAACCCACTCTTTGGCTCCAACACAGAGCTACTTATTTGGGTACACAGTCCTTCCTCCCTTCCATCACATGTACTAAAAAGAGTTCTTCCATGCTTTTTCTCCCCCTTTTTTTTTCTTGCTAAGAGCAATTCTATTTCATTTTTCACAGAATATGATTTTCTATGTTCACTTTATCATTTTTACTTCTCTTAGTGTCATTAATGACCTTCGAGCTTAGTCAGTTATTCTATGCTTTTTTCTTCCACACTCATCTTTTTTTTTTTCAATTTTAGCACGGAAGGACAATTTTACAATGAGTAAACTGTAAAATTGTGTCGCAGTTCTCCTAGAGACATTCTTCTTTCTTTGAGCTATTAAATTGGATTTTTTTTTTTTTTTAAATCAAGGCTTTGTCACAGAACAGGTACAATTATTACAATGTAAAATTAGTCTTTTTTCCAATGAAAGTGGTGTAATACTCTACTTGTAACTGCACAAAAGGATTTGGGAAGCAGAGTATAAAAAACCTATCAAGAGCTTCAAAGAGTTATGTGTAAAGTTATGATATTTTGTTCCTGAAATGTAGAAATAAAGTCATACCAGTGTGTAATGCTAACATTTTGCTTTCTGTATTTGCTATTGCAAATCAGTTCATTTAAACCTTGTACAATGAACTGCCTTTCATTCACTCATACATCCATGTATTCACTGGGTTCCTCCAATGTGCCAGGCAGAGTGATGAATTAAAGCAAATCAAAGCAACAAACAACCTTTTTTTAAAATCCTGAGAATCTTGTCAGTGGTTATTCTGTATTCTAGGCATGCCACTCTCCTCAAAAATTATCTCATAAATTGTATTTACCTGCAAAAGACGAGGAGCCACAGTAACAATAACCCTAGCTGCAGGCAGATTCACTAAGGTGGACACAGTTTTACAGGACTGTTTCACCAATTATTAAGTGAAAGCCCAGTGGCTATGCAGTCTAGTGGGAAAAAAGAGGCTTTAGAATCAAATAACCTGTGCTTAGATTCCTGCTCTGTGGTTTGAGGCCTGTATAGCTTTGACTTAGCTTCTCTGAACCTCAGTTTCCTCATGTGAAAAACAGAAGTGGTTGCACAAGTACCAAAGGGTGGTTATAACAATTAAGTGAATTAAAATCGACAAAGTTTCTATCACTGTACCTGTTGCAAAGTTGATGTTCAATAAATTATAATTTTAGCAGCATCATTATCATGGCTGGGTTTTACAGCCTGGGAGAAATGACTGCCCCAAGCAAGGAATTCTTTTTTCTCAGAAAAAGAATGACAGGGTTAATTTTGAGTAGGCTGAGGATAACTAGGTTGTAAAAGAAGTGTATCACATGTTCTAACCGACCCCTCTTCCCTGTTGAGTTGTGCTCCTGCTTCATTCACCTAAGGACCTATTATCTCCATAGATGCCCCTTTACATTAGCACCCCATTCACTGGGCCTTACCTGTCACCATTATCTTTTCCTCTATCATTCAAGCTTATTTAGATACTTTATTTAGCTCAACTCAGGGTTAGTGAATTACTTTAAATGAGTCAAGAGAAGGGAAAGTGATAAATCAGTTTACTTTTTGCTTGGGGATGGAGGTGACAGAAATATAAGGAAGAGGACTGGATAGCTGGATCAAAACAAAACAAAATGAGCTCAGAACTTAATGATTGAAACTGAACAGCAGAAAGTGTCTTTTTACATATAAGCATGTCACTATTGCCCTGCTTATCAACTACAACATTCACATCTAGCCTGAGTGAATGGAAAGGCCATTCCCTCATAAGCTAAAAATGAATGAATGGATGCAAACAGCATTTGCTCAGTCATAGGAGTACTGGCTTCATGGGACCTCACTTTGGCCCATAGAATTACAGAAGACTACAGCTGAATACAGAACACTAGAGTTTACAGACAGAGACACTGAGGCCCAAAGATGTCTTATATGACTTGCTGAAGGCAATCTAGCTACTAGCTGCAGAGCTAAAACCAGAACCTAGGTTTCTTTCAGTTTCATCCAAAAGTAATTTAAAATGATGAAAGTATAGTATGTTTACATGGTTAGAGTTATATTTTGTTTTTGTTTATTGTTATTTTGTTTAATGTGAAAACATGCAGTCTGATTTTTAGAAAGGGCTTAGGTCTGAGGAATTTATGTGCCTGTGGTGATGGTGGAACAGTCCATGAATGCTCTGAAACAGCAAGCAAAATTTCAAGCAGATGTGGGTTTTTTTTTAAAAAGGAATAGGACCCAAAGCTTTTACCAGATTTTCAAGGGTGTCAGTAAGCAAAACCAGGTGAAACACAGTGGATTGGGTAGAGACTAGAGCAATTAGACTAGTGGTTTCCAAGGTGCTGAAGGTGGGAATGTGTCTAGTGCAGACACAGGCGACATGGGGTAGGGAGAAGTTGGCTGGCAAAGTGGACTCCGCAGTGGCACCTTGGGCAAGCAGAGCAGCTTTGCTTTCTCCCTGCTTTCCAAATTAGTGTTCTGCTCCATTTGCTGGAGGAAAGGCTTCTGCTGCCAGGAGTAGGAGGACTGATACCATTGTTAGACGACATCCTATACAACATCAACAAAGCTGTGATCGCCACACTTATTTTTGAAAAAAAAAAAAAAATTTACAGCATTCTGCCAAGAGCCCCTATCTACTGCTGTCCTATTACTTCCCCATTTAGCAATCAAGATGATACCTCTTGCTTCCCAACATCTTTGTGAATGGTGGTAAGAAAATAAGGACCAAGAACTGAAGCTCCTTAGAAAAAAGAACTTATGTCCATCCTCTCTCATCATGAGAGGATAATGGAAATTATTTTTTCCATTTCCCTGGCTTCTCAACATCCCAAAGGCCTGAGTGTTGCTATAGTTGTACCTGAAACCCTGAGTGGACTGCCCACCTTTTTCTCTTTTATAACCAATCAATGCTCTCCTTTCCATTTTTTCTTCAGACAATAAAGAGTTGAGGGCCTATTTTTAGAAGCAAAAAGTTTTAAGTTTTACAGAATGTTTGATAACTTCGGATAGGGAAAAATGAGATCTAGCAAAAAGCAATAAAGCTTAGGAAGCAATATATTTGGTCATTCTCACCCAAAATTAGAGCTTGATGCCCCTAAGACACAGTCTAAATAATATTGTTTGTGTTGCATTAACCTTGAGCTATAATATGGCAAAAGTAGATTATAGGAGATCACAGGAAAAATAGTTGTAACATTAGCAGCAGCTAGCAGGAATATTCTGGCAAGCAATTACTCTTACAGATTTGATTATAAACATCAGAATCACAGACTGGGCCTGTATGAGTCTGTACAAAATTCGAGTATAAATATTAAATATATGACCTCACAGATAGGTACAATACTGAAAAATGACCACCCCACCAACCAGTTTTGTATGTTAGTTTTGATGTGTCTTTAGCTTTTACCAGCCTCACTATGTTTCTGAAGGGTGGCAGAACCTAGGGTGGGAGGGGTAGTGACAGATCAGCTGGTACAATTCTACCTCTCCCACCCAACACAGGTGCAACCATTTCTTCTTGTCAAAATGCTCTCTTTGAATAATAACTTTAAAAGATATCCTCTTATTGAACACCTGGGCTTACAGTCAGCAATGTTCCAGGTGTTGTGAGTTACCTTATAAAAGTGTAAGATAATAATCCTCTTTAACAGGCACTTATGATCTCACTGGAAACTGAGACATATACTTGAGCAGCTGTTAGTCATGCTATGTGACAACAGGCAGAGCAGGAAGTGATGAAAATATCAGTGTTGATCTGACTGTCTTCTTTGGTATCCTTTATAATACCTAGTATTAGGTATATGACACAGCTTGTTGAACAAGAGTTCAACAGAGCACTGGGCTGAGGAATAGGAGCCTGGCCTCTAATAGTCATTGAAACAGATGTTTAGAATTAGAAATGGCATAGTCATAGGGACAGAACTCATAATCATTTATTTAGTATTTATTATATTCCAAGGACATCTTGTACATCCACTGACTTTATCATTACAATACCCATAAAATAAGTAATACTCTTACTATACAGATGAAGACGTCTTCCCTGAGGTTCTGTGGCCAGTGTGTGGAAGGGTTGCAATTTCATACCTGACCAGTGTGTAGAAGGGTTGCTATTTCATACCAGACCTGTCCAATTTGCAGGCCCATATTCCAGTCCTGCCCAAGCCCAGCCCTTTCTCAGATTTTGTAAGTCTGTGTTAAAATATCCACTGTAATGTCATTTTCAATTATTAAATATAGCAAGGCTCATAAAATATTTAGACATTACTGACATCTAGGTATGTAATAATATTCTACTTCTTACATGAATACATCTTAACTACTACTACTGCTACAGCAACTGTAAAATAACACAGAGGACTATAGTTCACGCATCTTATTTAGTTTCCAGAGGTTCACACTGAAGGCTGGCACAATCAGAATACATTAATAACTGGTAAATTACATAGCCATTTTATTTCACTTCAATAAATGAAACATTGAGTTGAACTTTATGTGAGTAGTGAAATAAATAAATATTGTGTTGCTGATTGGAAGGAGAAGGTACAAATCTGACAAAGCTTTAACAATATGGTTACAAGAAAATTATTGTAGACAAATAATACCTACATACCTTTCAAGTGTAACTCTCAAACAGGAAAAACAAACACAAATGGGCTCTATCTCCAGTACTAAGGACCATCTCATGTTTAAACAAAGTCAGCTGAAGATACAATCACTTCCTGATATGGCAACTAATTAGGGGGACTTGCATGTAACACCTGTATGTGCTCAGCTGGACCCCCTGATGCCAACTTTATTTAATTTTAGAATGTTTCAATTAATCCACCCAGCTTCCTGCACTAAGAAGTCAGACAGTGGTTACTAAAAGCCACTTTCTCCTACTGAGTCTAAAAATGAACACTGATAATTTTAGAGAGGGAGAAAACCTGGGAGCACTTAGAGAACAAGGGAAAGGCTAAGGTTCTGCCTTCAAATCCTGCTTTATCTTCCTTTTCTAAAGAATGTGGGAAAAAATGACAGCTCAAAATGAGAGCTCTTTCTCAATTTATATTCCCAGCATTGAAATAAAGATGTAAATTCTAATAAGGAAATGCATTTCCACTCTCCTGAGATTACAGGAACTCGATTGGGAAGAAAGAAGGGAGGGAAGAAAGGAGAAAGGAAGGAAGGTAAGACTAGCATAAATGCTAGGACATGCAGATAGCTAGACATGAAGAGGAGTGGGGAGCCCCTGGGAAAAGGAGGTCTGGAAAATCTCACACCCCACAGACTACCCGAAACATGCATGCTAGATATGAACAGAGAGGAAGGAAAATACTTAAGCAGGAAGGAACACCCTGGAACGTCTCTTAAGATAGATGCTCAGTAATTGTTCACTCTGCAGTTAGGCTGTCAGAAAGTAGCTGATGAAGAAGAGGGCAAAAGTCAAATTCCTAAGAGGTACACAGGTGCAATAAGTACATATTTAACCGCTGTGAGACCTTCCTGGAGTGACTGTAACTAGCAACACCATCATTAGGAAGGAGTTACTTCCAACAGTGAGACTATATCTGTGCATCAACTGACAGTGAGGGAGAACACCACATACCTGGAATGAGAACTAGGTGGGAGAAAGGCAGAGACTTAAGGCAGAAGAAGGAAACTAGACAAAGACAAAGGTAGAGAGTTAAGACAAAGGCAGGAACTTAAAGTAAAGGAAAACCTTAACGCAGAACTCTCGGGGCTGTTGGCTCATTCTCTTTCCAGCAGCCCAGTATGCCTTTCCTTTCAGAGTGTATTGTCTCTAAACTCTGCCACTGCTTTAACCCTTGCTACTATTGTGGCTGTTTTCCAGCCAGAACAGCCTGCTCCTCTCTTAACTGTACTTCCTTCGATAAACTCTCTGCTCTTCATTTTCTTTCAACAAACTCCCTGCTCTTTGTTTTCCTTCAATAAATTTTATGCTTTCTTTGCTAAATTTGTCTCTTGGCCTAATTCTTTCTCCAAGTAAGACAAGAACCAAGGACTCCCCCACTTTCCGGTAATACAACTGAAATGGATACAGGGGAATTATCTAGAAAGATAATTTATAATAAATATAAGCTTTATATTTATCTTCAAGTTGTCTTTTAATTTCGAAAAGAACAATGTTCATTTACCCTTCTACTATGGAAATAAGGTAAAGGGTAAACATAAAACCTTTCATTTCCTGAATCTTATTGTCATGTGAACCCTTCACCAATCTGAGATTTTCATGCTCCTCATATGTATGACATCATAAAGGTACAATGTTTCTAAAGTCATTTTACAAATGAGAAAATGATGGTATCAGGTATTAAGAAACACATCTGAGTTTTACTCAATGAAAAAGTTGAAAAACAAAGCAAAACAAAGCATTTCCAGAACAGGTTCCTAGTAGCTTAAATAATTAAAGTACTATGGAAAATAGAATTTGGTGTTAACAGGATGAATTATGGAGATAAATACTAGTGTACTATTTCCCTTGTTGACATGGATTTGAAACTAGCCCAACTGTCACATAGAACTAATATTTACAGTTGTTTAAAATAAACATAGAAATTGGCTCTCCTGATTTTAAAACTTAGATTTGTCTTACTGAGTTCCTTCCTCAGGCCTCCTGGAGAGTTTAAAGGAAGTGAAATTCACCACATCACCACATCCAGACAGTGAGAAGCCAGACCCCCTCATCTCTCATGATTTCTTCACTTCTCCCTAATTCTTGTTTACCTACATGTAGTTACATTCCTTCCCTGCTATATATATAAGCCTCTGATTTTAATTGGTCAGAGAGTTGCATTTGAGACTGATCTCAACTGCAGCACTCAGATGAAGTCTCTTCCCTGGTAATGCTAATCTCAATGACTGGCCTCCTGTGCAGTATCAGGACCTAGATCCATCCCCTGGTGTTTTGGTAACAGATTCATTCACAGAATCGTTGTAAGAGAGTTTCCACTTTCTTCCTCTTCCCACGTTCTTAGAAAGGGCAAAAAGACCCTACTGTAGGGATGTAAGTATTAATAAGAAGAGGGGTGGGTTAAATTCCCAAGTCATGGTGACCCATGCTCTTTTTCAGTGGCTGGTCTTAGAAGTATCAGTACCTGCAAGGACAGACGATAATAAAGATGCTAGTGGAGACTCTGGAGGTAACAGCACAAGGTTCAATTACTAGCATGGCACAGAGGAAGTTAAATCACCAGGGAACTGCCTACTTTTGAATTTGGGACAAAAGTGTCTTCCTAGCAATCTTTTTCCTGATTTTCCTGGACTGATGGATGGACCTGGTTACTTTAGGAGAATGAGAACTTGCTTGAGAAAAACACACAGACACTGTAGTTTCCAATCTATCCCCAAACTGCCAATCAGGAAACAATATCACACAAGAAAAAGAGGGTTCACTGAAAACATTACCTGAGAAAACTGTACTTCAAGTATCACCAAACAAAATGACTACACTGTGAAAGTTACATTTTCCAAGTTTGTTTTATAACATTATGCTTCAAATGGAATATATATATATGTGTGTGTGTGTGTGTGTGTGTGTGTGTGTATAATTTATATAAATTATATTAAAAAACCACTTTCATAGGGAGAAGTATCTATTAACACTATAACCAAATACCACACAGTTGACTGAAGTGGGAGAGTAGTTTGAGATGAATTATGAAACAAAGGGGATCCATGTCTAGTAATGAATCTTTAAAGTCCTTGGCCAAACTTTCTCTTCTTCCAGGCTGACAAATGTGTTTTGGGATATGACATTCAGAAAAATCCTTGGAAAGTATTTTAAGAGTAATTTTTCTTACAGGAGACGAAGTAGTAAAGGGGCAAGGTAAACTGGCTTCTGCATTCCTTTGACACACGTATCTGTTTAATATGATACGACCACACTTATCTATAATAGCACAAATTAGATGGAAATTTAAGATATGTTACACATTTTGCTGCCTTTTAAAATAATAATGCACCAAATATAAACAGACTCCATCTAGCATTATTTCCTTTTTTGATGACCCAAGATAAACATTATGAATTACCTGTTCATTGTGTGAACTTGGGCAAGTCATTTGAACCTCTCCAAGTTTTCAGTGTCCTCATCTTTACAATGGGAATGACAGAATCGTGATGGTGGATTAAATGAGATCTTCCTAATAAAACGCTTGGTATAGAGCCCCATACATTATTAAGGATTCACCCAAAATGTGAGCCACTGCTACTTTTTCACTTATATCCTTTCTTTTGACTGTGATCTCAAAAATTGAGGTTGACCTATATATGTAGCTTTAAAAAAGTTACCACATAAGATTTGCAACTCCCATTTCTCTTCTAGGAAGGGAAAGAAAAGAAAAGAAAAGAAAAGAAGGAAGGAAGGAAGGAAGGAAGGAAGGAAGGAAGGAAGGAAGGAA